>NC_091143.1:7263240-7265740 GCF_041381155.1 Argopecten irradians | reverse complement strand
GGTGGGTGTGTGGGGGGGTGGTTGGGGGTTGGGTGGGGTGGGGGGTTTGGGGTGGGGTGGTGTGTTTGTTTTATGTTTGGGGTGGGGGGGTTGTTTGTTTGGGGGGGGTGGGGGGGGGGGTGGGGGGTTTTTGTTTGTTTTGGGGGGTGGTGGGGGTTTTTTTGGTGGGGGGATGGGGGGGGGTTTGGGGGGGGGGGGTTGTTTGGTTTGGGGGTGTGGGTGGTTGGGTGTTTTTTTTTTTGGGTGGGGGGTGGGGTGGGTTTGGGGTGGGGTGGGTGGGGGGGTTGTTTTTTTGTGGTTGTGTGGGGGTGATTTGGTGGGGGTGGTTGTTTGATGTGGTGTGGGGGGTTGGTGGGGTGGGGTAGGATGTTGTTGTGGTGGTTGTGGGTGTGTGGTTGTGTTTTTTGTTTTTTTTTTTTGTGTGTGTTGGTGGTTTTGGTTTTGTTGTTGTTTTGGTGTGGGGTTGTGGTTTGGGTGGTGGTGGTTGGTGTGGGTGGTGTGTGTGTTTTTGTTGTGGTTTGTTTGGTTTTGGTTGGTGTGGTTGGTGGGTGTGTGTGTGGGGTTTTGCTTTTGGTGTTGTTTGTGTGTGTGGTGTGGGGGGTGTGTTGTGGGTTTTGTTGTTGTGGGGTGTGGGTGTGTTGTTCATGTGTGTTGGGGTGTGTGGTTTTGTTTGTGTGTGTTGTTGGTGTGTGGGGTTTGTGGTTTTGGGGGTGGTTGTGTTGTGTTGTGGGTTTTTGTTTTTGGTGGTGTGTTTGTGTGGGTTTGTGTGGGGGTGGTGTGTTTGGGGTTGGTGTTGGTGTTTGTGTGTGGTGGTTGTTTGGGGGGTGTGTGTGGGGTGGTTGGGTTGTGTTTGGGGTGTGTGTGTGTGTGGTTGTGGTGTGTGTGTTGTGGTGTGGTGGTTGGTTTGTGTGTGTGTGTTTTGTGTTTTTGTTTGTGTGGTGTGTTGTTGTGTGTGTTTGGGTTTGTTGGTGGGTTGTTTTTGGTTGGTGGTTGTTGTTTGTGTGGTGGTGTGGGGGTGGTTTTGGTGTGGTTGGTGTGTGTGGTGGTGGGTGTTTGGTGTGGTGTGTGTGTGTTGTTGTTGGTTGGTGGTTGGTGTTGGGTGTTGTGTGTGTTGTTTGTTTGGTGTGTGGTGGTGTTTGGGTTGTTTGTGGGTTGGGGTGTGTGGGTGTGTGGGTGGTTGTGTGTTTGGGTGGTGTGGTGTTGTGGTTGGTGGTGTGTTGTGGTTGTTTGGGGGGTTTGGTGGTTGGTTGGTTGTGGTGTTGTGTGGGGGTGGGTGTGTGGGTTGGTGGGTGTTGGGGGTTGTGTTGGTGGGGTGTTTGGTGTGTGGTGTGGTGTGTTGTGTGTTGTGTGTGTGGTGTGTGTGTGTGTGTGTGGGTGTGGTGTTGGGGGTTTGGTGGGTGTGTTTTTGTTGTGGGTGTGGGGGGTTTTGTGTGTGGTTGTGGTGTGTGTGTGGTTGTGTGTTGGGGTGGGTGTTGTTGGGGGGGTTTGTGGGGGTGGTTTGGGGGGTGGGTGGTTGGGTTGTTGGTGGGTTGTGTGTGTTTGGTTTGTGTTGGTTGTTTGGTGGTGTTGGGTGTGGGTTGTTTGTGTTGGGGGGTGGGTTTGTGGTGGTTTTGTGGTTTTGTGTGTTGTGTGTGTTGTGTGTGTTGGTTGTTGTGTTGTGTGTTGGTGGGTGTGGTTGGTTTTGGTGGGGGGGTGGTGTGGTTGTGTGTTGTTTGTTTGTGGTGTGTGTTGTGTTGTTTGTGTGGTTGGTGGGGGTGTGTTGTGTGTGGTGTGTGGGTTGTTGTGGTGGGTGTGGTTGTTGTGGTGTGTGTGTGTTGGGGTGTGTGTGTGTGTGTGGGTTGTGTTGGGGGTGTTGTGTGGGGTGGTGGGGTGGTGTGTGTTGTGTTTGTTTTTGGTTTTTGTTGTTTGTGGTGGTTGTTTTGTGGGGGTTGGTTTTGGGGGGTTGGGGGGTTGTGTGTGTGGGTTTTTGGTGTGGTGTGGTTGTTTGGGTTGTGGGTGTGGTGGTTTTTGGTTGTGTTTTGTGTTGGTGGGTGTGTTTGTGTGTGTGGTGTGGTGTTTTGTGTGTTTGTTGGTGTTGTGTGTTGGGGTGGTTGGGGTGTGTTGGGTGGTGGGTTTGGGGGTGTGTGTGTTTGGTGTTGGTGTGTGGTTTGTGTGGTTTTGGGGTTGGGTGGGGTGTTTGTGGTGTGTGTGTTGTGTTGTGTGTTGTTGTGGTGTTTGTTGTGTGGGATTTGTGTGTGGTGTGGTGTTTGTGTGGGTGGTGGTGTGTGTGTGTGGGTGTGTGTGTGTGTGTGTTGTGTGTGTGGGTGTGTGTGTGTGTGGTGTTGTGTGGTGGTGTGGGTGGTGTGTGGTGTTTGTGTGTGGGGTGTGTGGGTGTGTTTGGGTTTGTGGTGGTGGGTGGTGGTGGTGGTGGGTGTGTGTGTTGTGTGTGTGGGGGGTGTGTTTGGTTGTGTTGGTGGGTTTTTTGTGTGTGGGTGTGTGTTGTTTTGTGTGTGGTGGTTGT
>NC_091143.1:7210740-7258240 GCF_041381155.1 Argopecten irradians | reverse complement strand
TGTGTGTTTGTTGTGTGGTGGTTGTGGTGTGTGTTGTGTGTTGTGTGTGTGTGGTGTGTTTGTGTGTGGTGTGTGTGTGTGGTGGTTGTGTGTGGTGTGGTGTGTTGTGGTGTGTTGTGGTGGTGTGTTGGGTGGTGTGTGTGTGGTGTGTTGGGTGTGTGTGGTGTTGGTGTGGTTGTGTGGTGTGTGGGTGTGTGGTGGTGTGGGGGTGGTTGTGTGTGTGTGTGGGGGTGTGTGTGTTGTGTGTGTGGTGGTGTGTGTGGGGTGTGTGTGTGGGGGTGTGGTGGGTGTGGTTGGTTGTGTGTGGGTGGGTGTGTGTGGGGTTGGGTGGGGTGTGTGTGTGGGTGGTGTGTGGTGTGTGGTTGTTTGGTGGGTGTGTGGTGTGGGTGTGGTTGTGTGTGTGTGTGTGGTGTTGGTGGGTGTTTGTGTGGTGGTGTTGGTGGTGTGTGGTGTGTGTGGTGTGTGTGTGTGTGTGGGTGTTGTGTGTGTGTGGTTGTTTTGTTTTTGGTTTGTGGGTGTTTTTTTTTATTTTGTTGTTTTGTTTTTTTTTGTGTTTTTGTTTGTTTTGTTGGTGTGTTTTTGTTGTTTGTTTTTGTTTGGTTTTTGTTTGGTGTTTGGTGGTTTATTGGTTGGAGTGTGTTTTTTTTTGTTTGGTTTTCTTGGTGGTGGTTTGTTTGTTGTTGTTTGGTTGTTTGGTTGGGGGGTTGGTGTTTTGTGTTTTGTTTGGTTTGTGTGGTGTGTTGGTTTGGTGTTTGTGTTTGTTTTGTTTGGTAGTGGGTCGTTTTGTGGTGTTTGTGTCTTGTGTGGTTTTTGTGTTGTGTTTTTGTGTTTGTGTTGTGTTATAGTTTAGTTGTTTGTTGTGTTGTTGTTGTTGTTTGTGGTTTTGTTGTGTGTGAGTTGGGGTTTTGTTTGGTTGTGTGTTTTTTGTTTGTTGGGTTTTATTTTTGTTGGTTTTTGGTTGTTTGTGTTGGGTTGGGTTGTGTTGTGGTAGTTGTTGGTTTGTTGGTGGGTTTCTTTTGTGTTTGGTTTGGGTGGGTTGGTGTGGTGGGGTTTGGGGGTGTTGGGGTGGTTGGTTTGTTTTTTTTGTGGTGTTTTCTTTTGTTGTGTGGGTGTTTTTTTGTTTTGTGTTTGTTGTGTTGGTGTGTTTGTTGTCTTGGTGTGGGTGTGTTGTTTGGTGTGTTGTGGTTTGTTTGTTGTTTGTGTTGGTGTTTGTTTTGTTGTTGGTTTTTGGTTTTGTGGTGTTGTGTGTGTGTGGTAGTGGTGTTGTGTTGGGGTTTTTGTTGTGTGGTTTTGTGTTGTTTTTGTGTTTTTGGGGTGGAGGGTTGTGTGGGGTTTTGTTGTTTTGTTGTTGTGGGTTTTGGTTTGTTTTTGGGTTGTTGTTTGTGGTGGGTGTTTGTTGTTTGTGTTTTTTTTGTTGTTTTTGTTTTTGTTCGTTATTGTTGTGTAGGGTTTGTTTTGTTGTGTGTTTTTTGATTGTTTTTTTTGTTTGTGTGGTGTGTTGGGGTTGGTTGTTTGTTGGGTTTGTTGTTTTTTTTTTTTGTTTTGTTTTTTTGTTTTTTTTGGTTTTGTTTGTTTTTTTTTGGTGTTTTGTGGTTTATTTTAATGTTTTTTTTTTTTTGGTTTTGTTTTGGGTGTTTTTTTTGTTGTTTTGTTTGGATTGGTTTGTTTTTTTTTTTTTTTTGTTTTGTTTTTGTGTTGTTGTTGTTTGTTTTTTGTGAGTGTTATTTTGTTGTGTTTTGGTTGGTGTTTATTTTGTTTGTTGGTTTTTATGTTTTGTGTATTTTTTTTTTTTTTTTTGTTTGGTTTTGTGTTCGTTTGTTTGTTTGTTGTTATGTATTGTTTGTTTTGGGTTTTGTTTTGTTTTTTTTTACGTGATTGTTTTTGTTGGTTTTTTTTTGTGTTTTTTGGTTTTTGATTTTTGTTTTTTTTTTTGTTTTTGTCTTTTTTTCTTCTTGGTTTTTTTTTTGTTTTTTTTGTGTTTAGTTGGAGTTTTTGTTTTGTTTGTTGTTTGGTTTGTGTTTTTTTTTTGTTGGGAGTGTTGCGTTTTGTTGGTTTGGTTGGTGTTTTGTTTTGTTGTTTGGTGGTTTTTTTTTTGTGTTTTGTTTTATGATGTTGTGTTGTGTGTTTGTTTACAGTGTTTTTTTGTTTTTGTTTTTTTAGATGGTGTTGTTTTTTGTGTTTGTTTGGTGGGTGTTGATTGTTTTTTTTTGGGTAGGGGGTTTTGTTGTGGTGGTGTTGTTTTGTTTTGGTCGTGTGGTTTGGGTGTTGTTTGTGTTTTGTTTGTTTGTGGGGGTGGGGGTGTTTTTTTTTGTATGTGTTGTAGTTATTGGTTGTCCATAGAATGGTACTGGGTTGTTCTTTTTGTGTTTTTATTCGTTTTTTGTGTTTTTGTTTTTTTAATGAGGTGTTGTTGATGGTTGTTTGGTATTGTTTCTGGTATTTACTTTTGTTGTTGTGAGTTTTAATAATAGTTTTATTTCTTTGGTTTTTTTTTTGTTGTTTGTAGATTGTTGTTGTTTGTTGTTTTGCAGGTTTTTGTGTTTTTCTGGTGTTTTGATTGATGTTATTTTTGTTTGGTTGGATTATTTTTGTACTTGAGCATTTGTGGTTTTTTTTGTGATCCTTTTAAATTTCTAGCGAATTTATTTTTTTTGAAATATGGTAAAGAGGTTATAGTTTAAATGAGGATTTTATGTTTTATATCTTTGATATAATGTATTTTATTTGTCCGTTGGATTTCTTTTTTTTGTGTGATAGAAGTTTTTGTTTTGTTGTTTTTTGGGTCTTGTTGATATGTTCTTCTTTTGTTTTCTTGTATTAATTTGTTAGAATAATGGTTCTAGTCCTTATTGTAATATTTATGGCTTTATTTTATGTACCTGGTTGTTTTTGGGAGTAGGCCCCGATCGTACCAGGGGGCAGGGGTGGTTTTTGTGGGGTTTTTTGTTGAGTTTTTGGATTGGGTGCGGTGGAGGGGTTTTGGTGGGTTTGTGCGTTGGGGGGATGGTGGAGGTTTTGGAGAATTTCTTGGGGTGTCAGTAGTTGATGTAAGAGTAGAGGGTAGGGTTTAGAATAGTGTTTGTTTTTTTTTTTATTTGTGTTGGTGTGTTTATTTTGTGGGTTTTGCTTGTGGATTTTTGGGTTTTTGGTTTTGTTTTTTTTTCATTTGTTGTTGTTTATTGTTGTTTGTTTTATTTTTTTTTTTGGGTGTTTTTTGTGGTGTTTGTTTTTGGTTTTGTTTTGTTTTTTTGGTTGTTTTGTGATTGTGTTTGTTTTTTTGTTTTTTGTTGTTGTTGTGTTTTTTTTTTTTGTTTTTTTTTTTTTTTATTTGTTTGTTTGTTGTGTTTTTGTGTTGTTGTTTTTTTTTTTTTTTTTTTGTGTTTGTTGTGTTTTTTTATTTTGTTTTTTTTTTTTTGTGTTTTTTTTTGTTTTGTTTGTTTTTTTTTTTAATTGTGTTTTTGTTTTGTGTGTTGTTTTGTGTGTGTGTTTGGGTTTTTATTTTTGTGTTGTTGTGTGGTTTGGGTTGTGTGTGTGGTTGTGTGTGGTTTGTTGGTTTTTTGTGTTGTGTTGTTTTGTGTGTGTTGTGATGTGTGGTGTGTGTGTGTTTGTTTGTGTTGTGTTTGTGGTGTGTGTGTTTTTGTACATTTGGTTGGTGTGTGTTTGTGTTTTTGTGTGTTGTTTTTTTTTGTGGTGTGTTAATTTTTGGTGTTGTGTTGTTGGGTTTGTTGTTGTTTTGTGTGTGTGTGTTTGTGTGTGGTTGTGTGGGTTTGGTGTGTTGTGTGTGTTGTGTGTGTGTTTTTTTGGTGGTGTGTTGTTTTGTGTGTGTGTTGTGTGGTGGTGTGGTGTGTTGTGTGTGTTGTTGTTAATGGTTTTTTTGGGTTTGGGTTGTTTTGTTGTTGTTTGTGTTGTTGTTGTTTTTGTGTGTGTTGTTTTTGTGGGTTGTTTTTTTTGTGGTTGTGGTGTTTTGGTTTTTGTGGTGTTATTTGTTGTTTGGTGGTGTGTGTGTTGTAGTTTTGGGTTGGGGTTGGGTGGGGTTGGGTGTGGTGTTTGTGGGGTGTTGTTTTTGTTTGTTTGTTGTGTTGTTTGTGTGGTTTTTTTTTTTGGTTTGTTTTTTTTTTGTGGTGTGGGGTTGTTTTTGTTGTGGTGGGGTTTTGTTTTTGTTTGTTGGGGTTTGTGTTGGGTTGTTGTGTTTGGGGGGTTTGGGGTTGAGTGGGGTTGTTTTTTGTTGGGTGGGGTTGTTTGTTTGTGGTTGTGTGTTGTTTGGGGTTTTGGGGTTGGGTGGTTGTGTGGTTTTTTTTTTTTTTTGGGTTTTTTTTTGGGGTGTTGGTTTTGGTTTTGGGGGTTTTGGGGTGTGTTTTGGTTTTTTTTTTGTTGGTTGTTTGTGTGGGTTTTGGTGGTTGTTGTTTTGGGGGGGTTTGGTGGTTTTTGTGGTGTTTTGTGTGGTTTTTTTGTGGTGTGTGGTGTTTTGTTTATGGGGTGGTTGGTTTTTTGTGTTTTTGGGGTTGGGGGGTGGTGGGTTGTTGGGGTGTTTTGGGGGGGGGGGGTTTTTGTTTTTGTTGGGGGGTGGTTTTTTTTGTGTTGGGGTTGTGGGTGGGTTGGGTGGTGGGGGTGGGGTGTTGTTTGGTGTGTGGGGGGTTTGGGTGGGGGTGTTGGGTTTGGTGGTGTTTGTTTGGTTGTGTTGGTGGGTTGGTGTTTTTGGGGTTGTTGTTTTTTGGGGTGGGTGGTGTGGTGTTGGTTTGGGGTGGGTTGGTTGGGGGTTGTTGTGTGTTGTTGGGGGGGGTGTGTTGTTGTTTTGGGTTGTGTTGGGTTGTGGTGGTTGGGTGTTTTTTGTTGTGGTGTTGTTTTTTGGTTGGTGGGGGGGTGGTTGGTGTTTGGTGTTTTTTGGGGGTGGGGTTTGCGGGTGGTGGTGTTGGTTGTGGTTTGGGTGTTTTTGTTTTGATGTTGGGTGGTTGTGGTGTGAGGTTGGGGGTTTATTTTTGTTTGTTTTGTTGTGTTTTGTGGGTTTGGGTTTGTGTGGGTTGGGTGGGTTTGTTTGTGGTGGTGGTTGGGGGGTTTTTATGGGGGTGTGTTTTTTGTGGGGGGGTGTGTGGTTGGGGGTGGTTTGTTGTTTTTTTGGTGTTGTGGTTGGTGGTGTGTTGTGGTGTTTGGTTGTTTTGTGTTTTTTGTTGTTTTGGGTTTGTTGTTATGTTGTTTGGTTGGTGGTGGTTTTGGTTTGGGGGTTTGGGTGGTGGGTTTGGGGGGTGGTGTTTGTTATGTTGTGGTGTGGGGTGTGGTTTGGTTTGGTTGGGTGTTGAGGTTGTGGTGTTTGTTGTGTGGTGGTGTTTGTTTTGTGGTTGGTTTGGTTGGGTGGTTGGTGGTGGTGTGGGGGGTGGTTGGGGGATTTGTGGGGTGTTTTTGGGGGTGGGGGGGGTGGGGGGGGGGGGTTGTGGGGGTTGTTTGTGGGTGGGTGGGGGGTTTGGTGTGGTGGGGTTGGGGTGGTGGGGTTGGTTTGTGTGGGTGTGGGTGGGGTGTAGGGGTGGGGGTTGGTTGGGGGGTGTTTTGTGTTTGGGGGTTGTGGGTTTGTTTGTGTGTTTGGGGGTGGTGTGTGGGGGTTGTTTGGGGGGGTGGGTGGTGTGGTTGGGGGTGGGGGTGGGGGGTGGTTGGTGGTTGTGTGGGGTGGGTGTGTGTGGGGGGTTGTATGTGGTTTGGGGGGTGTGTTTGTGTGGTGGTTGGTGGGTGTTTGGTGGTTGGGTGGGTTTGGGGGGTTTGGTTATTGGGTGGGTTGGGGATGTTTGGGGGGGGGGTGTGGTGATGGTGTGGGTTTTGTGGTGGGGTTTGGTTTGTGGTTGTGGTGGTGGTGGTGGGGGGGGGTGTGGGTGGTTGGGGGGTGTGGGGGGGGTGTTTGTGTTTGTTGTTGGGGTGTGTTTGTGTGTGGTTGGTGTTGTGGGGGTGTTGTTGGGGGTTGGGGTTTGGTGTGTTTTGGTTGGTGGGGTTGGGGTGGTTTGGGTGGGTGTGGTGGGTTGTGTGGTGGGTGGGTGTTTTGGTTTGGGGGGGTTGTTTTTGTTGGGGTTGGGTGTTGTTGGGTGGTGGTTGTGTGTGGGGGTGTTTGTTGTGTGGTGTGTTGGGGTGGGGGGTGTGGGGGGGGTTGTGGTGGGGTGGTGGGGGTTTGTTGGTGGGTGGTGTGTTTTGTGGGTTGGGGTGTTGGGGGGGTGGGGGGGGTGGTGTTTGTGTTGTTTGGGGGGTTGGTGTTTGTTGGGTGTTGTTTGGTTTGGTTTGGGGTGGGTTGTTGGTGTTTGGGGTTTGTGGTTGGTTTGTTGTTTGGGTGTTTGTGTGGTTGTTGTGTTGGTGGGTTTGTGGTTGTGGTTGTTTGTGGTGTGTGGGTGGGTTGGTTGGTTTTGTGTTGTGTTGTGTGGGGGGGGTGGGTGTGGTGGTTGGGGTTGTGTTGTGTGTTGTTGTGTGTTGTTGTTGGTTTTGTTTGGTTGTGTTTGTGGTTGGTGGGTTGGGGGGTGTGGTGTGTGTTGGTGTGGTGTGGTTTGGGTGGGGGGGGTGGTGGTGTTGTGTTGGGTTTGGTGTTGGGGGGGTGGGGTGTGGGGGTTTGTGTGGTGGGTTGGTGGGGTGGTTTGTGTGTGGGTGGGGTGTTGTTGGGGTGTGGGTGGTTGGGTTGTGTTGTGGGTGTGGTGTTTGGTTGTTGGGTGGGTTGTTGTGGGTTTTGTGGTGTGGGGTTGTGGTGTGGTGGGGTGGTTTGGTTTGGTGTGTGGTTTCGTGGGTTTGTGTGTGGGGGTTGTTGGGGTGTGGGTGGTGGTGTTATGTTGTTTGGTGGTTGTGGGGGTGTGTGGTGTTGTGTGGTGGGGGTTGTGTTGGTGTTGTTTGGTTGTGGTGGTTGTTTTTGTGGGGGGGTGGGTTGTTTGGGTTTTTTGGTTTTGTGTGTGTTTTTGGTTTTGGTTTGGTTGGGGGTTGTTGTTTTTTTGTTGTGGTTTGTTTGGGTTGGGGTTTTGTGGGTGGTGTGTTGGTTGTGTGTTTGTGTTGTTTGGTGTGTTGGTTGGTGGTGGGTTTTGTTTGTTTGTTGGTTTTGTTGTGGGTTGGGGGTTTTTTTGTTGGGTTTTTGTTTGTTGGTGGTTTTTGTGTGTGGTTTGTTTTTGTTGGGGTGGGTGGTTTGGGTGGGGGGTTGTGTTTGTTTTGGGGGTGGTTGGTTGGTGGGGTGTGGGGTGTTTGGTGTTGGTGGTGTGTGGGTTTGTGTGTGGTGTTGGTGGGTGTGGTTTGTTGTGTTGTTGGTTGTGTGGTTGGTTGGGTGGGTTGTGGGTTTGTTGGTGTTTGTTTGTGGGTTTGTTGGGGGTTGGGGTTTTGGTTGGGTTGGTTGTTGGGGTTGTTGTGGGGTGGTGGTGTTTTTGGTGTTTTGTTGTTGTGGGTGTTGTGTTTGTGTGTGTGTTTGGGTTTTTTGTGGTGTTTTGGGTTGTTTTTGGGTTTTGGTGTTTTGTTGGGTTTTTTTTGTTTGGTGTTTGTGTTTTGGTTGGGTTTGTTTTTGGTTTGGTTTGTGGTGTTTTTGTTGGTTGTGTGGGTTGTGGTTTGTGTGGGGTGGATGTGGTGTGGGGGTTTGTTGGGTGTGGTGGGTGGTGGTGGGGTGGTGTTGTGGTGTGTTGTGTTTGTTGGTTGGGGGGTGTTTGTTTTGGTGTTTGTTGTTTGTTTGTGGTTGTTTGTTTTTGTTTTTGTTTTGGTTTTGTTTAGGGTTTTTGTTTTGGTTGTTGGTGGTGTTTATGGTGGGGTGGGGTTTTTTGGTTTTTTTGTTGTTTGTGGGGGTGGTGTTTGGTTGGTTGTTTTGTTTTTGGTGGGGTTTTTGTTTGTTTGGTGTTGGTTTTTGTGTTTTGTGGGTTTTTTGGGTTGTGTTTGTGATGGTTTTGGGGGTTGGTTGTGGGTGTTTGGGGTTCTTGTGTGGGTGTTGGGGTTGGTTTTGTGTTGGGGTGGGTGTGTGGTGTTTGTGGTTGGGTTTGGTGTGTTTGTGGGTTGTTGTTTTGTTGGGGGTGTGTTTTTGTTGTGTGGGTGGTGGTTTGTGTGTGGTGGTTTGTTGGTTGTTTTTTGGTTTTTTGTTTGTGGGGGGTGGTTTTTTTTGGGGTTGATTGGTTTGTGGGTTTGTTGGGGGTTGTGTGTTGGGTGGGGGTTGTGGTGTTGGGTTTTGGGTTGTGTTGTTGTTTTTGTGGTGGTTTTTGTTTGGGGGTTGGTTTTGGAGTTGTGTTGTGTTTTTGTGGTTGGTGGTTTTTGGGTTGGTTTGTGTGGTGTTTTTTGGGTGGTGTTTTTTGGGGTTTGGGTTGGGGGTTTTTTGTGGGGTTGTGTTTTTTTTTTGTGTTTGTTTTTTTGTTTGTGGTTTTGGGGGTGGTGTTGGGTGTTGTTGTGTTGTGTTTTGTTTGTTTGGGTTGTTGTTTTGGGTTTTGTTGTTTGGGTGTTTGGGGGTTTGGGTTTGGTATTTTGGGTTTATTTTTTTTTTTGTGTTTGGGGTTGGCGTTTTTGTTTTTGGGTTTTTGTGGTGTTGTTGTTTTGGGTGTTGTGTTTGGTGGTTTAGTTTTTGTGGTTGGTGGGTTGGTTTGGGTTGGGGGGGTTGGGGTGTGGTTGGTTTGGTGTTTTGTGTTTGTGTTTGTTTGTTGTTTTTTGGGTGTTGTTTGGTTGGTGTGGTGTTGTTTTGTGTTGTTTGTTTGTTTTTGGTTGGTTTTGTTGTTGAGTTGTTTTGTTTTGGTGTGTGGTTTGTTGTGTTTGGGTGTGTTGGTTTGTGGTGGTTTGGTGTGGTTGGTTTTGGGGGGTCTATTTTGGTTGTTTGGGGTGTTTGGTGTGTTGGGGTGTGTTGTGTGGGGTTGTTGTTGTTGGTTTGGTTTGTGGGGGGTTGGGGGTGGTGTGTGGTGGTGTTGGTGGTGGTGGGGGTTGTGGGGGTTGGGGTTTTTTTGTGTTTGTTTGTTGTGTGTTTGGGGGTTTTTTTGTGGTTGTGTGTGTGTGTTGTTTTTGGTTGGTGTGTTTGTGTTTTGGGTTGGTTGTTTGGGTTGTTTTTTGGTTTTATTTGGGGGGGGGTGTTTGATTTTTGTTTGGGTTGTGTTATTTGTTGGTTGGTTGTGGTTTGTTGTGTTGGATGTTTATGGTGTGTTTTGGGTTTGTTTTTGTTTGGTGTGTTTGGGTTTTTTTTTTTGGTGGTTTTGGGTGTTTTTGTTGGTATGTGTTGGGTTGGTTGATTTGGTTGGTGTGGGGGGTTGGGGGTTTAGGGTTTTTGTTTTGTTTTTTTTATATTTTATTTTATATATTGTTTTTGATGTCTGGGTTGTTTGTTGTCTTTTTTGTTGTTTTTTTTTGTTGGATTTGTTATTTTATGTTTTGGTTTTTGTTTTTGGTTGGTTTCTTGTTTTTTTTGTTTTTTGTGTTGGGGTTTTGGTTGCTGTGTTGGTTTGTTTGTTGTGTGTGAGTGTGGGTTGTTGTTGGTTGTGGTGGTGGGTGTTTGGTTGGGGTGGGGTTGTTGGGTTGGTTTGTTGGTATTTGTTGTTGTTGTTTGTGTTGTTTGTTTGTGTGTTTAAAATTGTTGTGTGTTTGAATGTTTTGTGTGTTTGTGGTGTTGTGTTGTGTTGTGTTTTGTGTTGTGTGTTGGTGTGTGTGTTTGTTGTTGTTTTGTGTGGTGTTTGTGTGGTTGTGTGTTTTTGTGGTTTGTTGTTGATTTTTGTTTGTGGTTTTGTTGTGTTTGTTGTGTGTGTGGACATGTATGTGTGTTGTGTGGTTTTGTGTTGGTTTTGTTTGGTGTTGTGTGTTTGTTGTGTTGTGTGTTGGTGGTTGTGGTGACATTTGGTGTTTTGTTTTGTTTTGTGTTGGTTGTGTGTTGTGTGTGTTGTGTTGTTGGGTTTGTGTGGTGTGTGTGTTTGGTTGTTGTGTGTTGTGTGTGTGTGTTGGTTTGTGTGTTGTGTGTGGTTTTGTTTTGGTTGGTGTGTGTTGTTTGTGTGTTTGTGTTGTGTGTGTGTGTGTGTGTTTTTGTTGTTGTGTTTGTTGTTGTTGTGTTGTGTGTTGTGGTTGGTGGTTGTTGTGTGGTGTGTGGTGTGTGTTGTGTGTGTTGTTGTGTTGTGTTTGTGTTGTGTGTGTGTGTGTGTGGTTTGTTTTTTGGTGTGTTGTGTTTGTTGTTGTGTGTTGTTGTGTTGTTGTTGTTTGTGTTTGTGTTGTTGTTGTGTTGGTTGTTGTTGTTTGTGTGTTGTTGTTGGTGTTGTTGTGTGTTGTGTGTTTGTTGTGTTTGTGTTGTTGTTGTGTTTGTGGTGTGTGTGTGTGTGTGGTGTTGTTGTTGTGTTGTGGTTGTTGGTGTGTGTGGTTGTTGTGTGTGGTGTGTTTGGTGTTGTTGTTTTTTGTGTTGTGTTGTGGTGTTGCTGTTTGTGTTTGTACTGTGTGTTTGGTGCAGTGTTTGGTGGTTTGTGTGGTGGTGTTGTGGTTGGTGTTGTGTGTTGGGTGAGTGTGTGGTTTGTGGTGTGTTGTTTTGTTGGGTTGTGGTTGGTGTTGTGTGGTGTTGTTGTAGTTGGGGTTGTTGTAGGTGTATTTGTTGGTGTGTGGTTGGTGTGGTTTTTCGGTGTGTTGTCGGTGTGTGTTGTAGTGTGGTTGTGGTACTCGTGTGTGATGTTGTGGTTCGTGTTTGTGTTGTGGTGTGGTTGGTGTGTTTGTTCGGTGTGTGTTTTCGGCGTATGTTGTAGGGTTGTTGTAGTGTTGTGTGGTGTTGTTGTTGTAGTTGTGTGTTGTGTGTTGTTTGTCGGTGTTGTGGTTTGTTGTGTTGTTGTTGTTTGTGGTTGTTGGTGTGTCGGTGTTGTTGTGGGTGTCGTAGGTGTTGTGGTTGGTGTTGTTGTGGGTGGTTGTGGTCGTGTTTTAGTCGTTTATGATGTTCAGATGAAGGGATTTTTTGTTCTTTACATAGACATCTGAATCAGAAACGTTAAATATAATCAATACGAGGGTTTGGCGATCCCAAAATGAACGTCGGTTAAGTACGATTTACCTTTGATTAGTCCAAACTTTCAGTGATTATGACGTCACAAAAATGTGTCACTTCAAATGATCAACGTCATAATCAACCGGATAAGTGGGACTAATCGACGGTAAATTGTACTTAACTCACGTCATTTTTGGATCTCTCGAAACTCTGTGATTGTAATGAACGTGTATTGTTATGGTAAAAAGAAGACACACACTAAACTAAACAATTTAAATTTGTTGTTCATTACCTGTAAGTCACACTATCAAAATGTAAATAAAATAGGTAAGGAATATGGAGACATTATTCTTATGCCGAAACTAAACCCAGTAGTAACATTTTCCTTATGTGATGCACATACAGCAAAACGAGATCTTAAATACTAACATCTGCGTGACTATACATACGCTAAAGGGTATTTTGAAGTTGCAGACAAATCACAATGATATTAAGATATTTCCAACTCGGTACCTGAATAACATATGAAGCGTTTTGTCGTGACAAACAGTTTTGGCACATTAAAACCGAAGCAGCGCCGTCTGTACGAATGTACACATCTTGACACGAAAAAGTAAGCTTCCAAGTCCATCCGGAGAACCTTTGGAAAATACCCCAAAAAAAATATTTTAAAGATTTTAATTAAGGTTTCTAAGCTTAAATAAATGTATAAATCAGGTATTGTTGTACCAAATAGCTGCACTCTAATCCTAGTTTTTTTTTTCTTTAATCATTTAATATCGTACTTGGTGAAAAAGTATTCTAACGTGCCACACAAGACGCCATTTGGGCTAAAGATATGTAGAATATCAGAATTATCTCAATAGAAAAAAACCACGAGTGTTAGAAGTTCATATCCGCATATACCTAATTAACTGGAACTAATCATTAACCGGTCCTGAGTAAAATACTTTGAATAAGAACATTTTAAGAAGTTTATCGTGTTGATGACGTACCTGATATAAAATCGTTATACTGCTCCCTGAACAAACCGATCCAGAACCTTTCTGTGAGAGACCCAGATAACCGTATTTACAAGCCATTCTTCTCAGATTTCGCAGCAACGGGTATGTATGGCTGTAGTCTACGGCAGCTTTTGCGGCCAGCATCGACTCCAGGACGCCGGGTTGGTTGAGGACATACGAGTTTATCTGTGAAAGGGTTTATATTCCATGTTAATCAGATGTATTCCATCTTATGTAATTTATTTTATGGTTATTGAATTGTTAAGTATTTATATGCAAAAATTATATAGATTATGACCATATTGTCATGAACTGTCTGAGAAAATATACATATCTAAATTGGTATTACTTGTTATTTAACATATACGAAATTTGATAACATATACATTCTTACCGTTAATTTGTCTGTTAAATGAAATTCTATGTCATCAATCCACTATCATAACTGTATTTTTATTTACTGTCTTGACATGAAAATTGACACAGAATTTCAGGTCCATATCATGTCCAACATTCTCTTGACGTGAAATTCTGGTCAATTTCTGGTAATTTTCAGGTAGGAATTATTTGTATATGGCCTGTCTTTTTTACATATGAGATTATGTTGGAGATCACTCACCAGGCCCTGTATGTATCTACCTGCCCAAGTTGATAAACGGAAAAAAATATTACTCAGTGGAACAACCTTAATGTACCGCATGGCACAGAAGACATTCTTACGGAGCTAAGGTACCCAATTGTGATGTAAAATATTTATGGGCGCAAATATTACGGTCGTTTTCCCGCCACAAATATGATGTTAACGCTTCACAAACACATGACGTCACAATCAATACCTACTCGCAAGGGTCAGATAACTGTGTGTATATGCAAATACATAATATATCCCGTTCGCAAAAAACACAACATCACTGACTTTTAAACACATTTTTGTTGAACTTTTTAAAAGAAAGAATGGAAACTAAGCTTACACAATGGTGTACGCAGATACTTAGCATTGTTCAGATCAAAGTATTTGAGAACTTTGATCTGGTTGGATAGGTGTTTGTTTTTACAGATACCGGAGATACATCTCAGGTGGTAGCTGTGGTGTTGTCTTGGTACTCCGACACTGAGAACAAAACTCTCTTTAGAAGCACATTTTACAACGCATGCTTACACAATGTGTAATAGAGACGGAGAGTTTATCTCGTCACGTTAAGTAGTTTCCGGATGCTGAGGTTCCGTTGTTGGTTTTACATACCTTGCAAATACGACAAAAACGCTTAGATATAACCTAATAAAATTTATTCAAGATACAAACAATAATCGCACAGTTTAACAAATAACAGCTTTTAAATGCCGGAGAACGTTAATTTTACAATATATTTATTCTAGAAGCACATTATACCACGATATTATCTTGATATATATGATATGCTTTTACAATGTACCTACTCCATTCAGTGGGAAAATATGGTTGTCTATGCTTTTTTCAACGTTTTGCTGAATTAGAAAAGTAAAACAAAAGCATAAGCACTTATCAAATGATATACTAGATATCAATCACTCCAGACATTTTTTTTAATTTTTATTTTTTTTTTGAAAAAATCCAGCGTATTCCTTTCTTAACTTTGATATCTACATTTAAAATGCCTAAACGACAGCAAGAATAATGTCACAGCATTAACGTACTGAAATAATGCCAACTCTACTAGATTACCAAAAAGTTGGCAATAATTGTTATTGGTGATGGTCAAGATAATTTCATAAACATAATTTTGAATCTAGTCACTTGAGTTCGAACTTACTAGAGTACACGTTATAGACCATTAGGCCCACCACAAGGCTCCCGAGATGTCGAGTTTGCACCTAGTCAATACTACACAGATCGTCCAGTACGGACTGAGACCGTTGTGGGATGGCCTTCCAAACAGTCACAGCGATTGCTCTATGTTTGACATTAACAAATGAATGTTTTAAAATAGTTGTGCAGGAGAACTTATCAAATCAAAATTTGAAATTCAAACTTTAAAAAATGCAAATAAAAATCTAATGTATTCTTCTATATAAACTCAAAATGAAAATCTCAGAAGAGACAACCTTATTGCTCTTTAATATTCCTTGTTTACTTGGTGACAATTGTACTGTGTAACCACTACCTAAACTCGTATTAAAGATGCTCACACGCCCGATCAGAGCATAAATTGATATTCATTCATTTGAACTACTAAACTGGTGTTTTATCTGAATGTGTTATATGTCTAATTATCACAGAAAATAATATAAAATAATTTTATTGTGCCTTTGGTGCTTGCTCAATCTGTACTTGTTCCATATAGGATATACGTTTGCCACGGATTTTTTCGGGATGCATATAATTATTTTCATATGTTTAAACTTGATGTAATATTAGAAGCTTGACCTTTTCATGGTGAAAATGGTGTAAAGTAAGTATTTTTTGTAACCGATATGAAAAATTATACAAATTCGGGCGTATTGCTCCTGTTTTAGATAGTGAAAAAACACCATTTGTCAGCGGTGGAGCATCTTTAAAAGATACAGTATAGGAATTTCTGTCTAAAATTCTTAAAAAGGCCACACAATAAACAGAATATAATTAAGAAGATATTATCTGAGTTGTGTAAAACTAAGTGGTTCAATTTTGCTGTGAGTTGTCAAGTAAAGGTAATAAGCGATAACAAAATCTCGATTCAAGTCAAGATGTGTAGGTTGTATGTTCAGTGGAATTTGGTTTATTTACCTTCAATGCATAATACTGATACTTCCGGCATTTGAACTGAACAATAGGCCGCGCGTTATATATTGGCAGTATGGCAGACTCTACGTGATCTGCTCGTTATACTGTCGGTAGGATAGCAACCTAAAATGAAGAAGCGGGGGCTATAATTAAAGATATCTTACAAATCTATTTAAAGATTTTATTTACTTATTGAAACATTTGAAAAAAACCGTTGTTGGTTCCTCATTCTTTTCTGATGATCTATTTTAATATTAAAACTGTTATGCGTCGATGAATCGTAAATGATTGTATATTTGGCAGAATATCATGTATAACAAAATCAATGGGTGTGGGATAAATTCTTAGTTTCTGAATTCCTGTCTTTCTGCATTTCTTACGTTTACACAGCAGTAACCATACTAAATTGTTTTAAGAGTATTCTTCATCATTTTTTTTTCTTCATTCATTATGTATTCTGCAAAAATTGATTTGCGTCTTAATCGTTTCCAGCTTTTCTGCGAAAAAATTGGATTTAGTCAAAAAATATTAGGTTCAAAAAAAAAAAAAAAATAAAAAATGTCAAAAGCTATTGTGGTGTAGAACAACCACAAGCATGACAACAATGAAAACGGTCTATAAAAACAAAACATAGGCCAGGAACAATTGAAGTTACCTTGGTTTGAAATCCATTCGGTAAGACCGACGAGTGATAGGCCCACCCAGAACGGTGTGGCATTTGGTACATGATGACGAGAGGTTTGACAAATCAGTATTACTATAGTCCAGTAGATTTCCTCTCTAAAAGTGCTTTTGACAGTATTTCTGGGCGTCTAACCAGCTCTTGGGATCAGTTTACGTAGTAAAAAGTATGCTATCACTGACACACAGTCTGCAAAAGATGGCAGTTAAATGTCTAAGGAATCTTTCCTCTTACTTACAAAACAATACAATCTGATCTTAAAGATGCTCCACTTTCTGGACGAATGGTATTTACTTTCTATCAAAAAAACAATGATCGGATAAATTAGTATTTTTCTTCAGTTACAAAAGTTACTTACTTTACACCCATTACTAAAAATTTGCATCCCGAAAAAATGATTCATGGCCCTATGTCCTATTTGGAATGATGTAATGATTGCGCATGTACCAAAAGCATAATTATGATAATGTTTATATTCCTTTTTTGTTTTTAATTAGACAAATATATAAACAATTAGACATCAGTTTATTGTTTAAAATTTAGAGCTCACACTTTACTCCTCGTTTATAGATAAGTTGGTACCGAAATCCGAGGCTCAGGATCCGTTATGAGTGTTTTTTATGATCATTAAAATACCTCTGCCTATAGACAAACTGTAATTTATCGATATTCTGATTTCAATTAAAAAAATGGCATATAATTAATTGCAATCTTTATGATAAGATTGACAGTTACAAACCTACTCTATACAGATTATGCTTGTACCCTAAATATTCTTAATATCCGGATTCCAGACTAGCGTGACAGTTCAACAATACACGAGACACATAATTACGTTTTGCCTGCCTTTAATTGATTTGTGGTAAAGATTACGATTCTTTTATCACGATTACCAAAGGAAATGTTATATTGTTGACCTTCCTTTTTTAAATCATGTGAAGATGATTTTGAAATTTGAACATCTTCTACATATCGTGTTAGCATACACATTGTTGGAAAGAACAGTCACTGGCACAACAATTCCTTTATATTTATATTATCCTATCTTTTTATGGTGTTCTGATTTCTTCAGAATTTTGTTTTGTTTGTTTTTGTTTCCTTTTTAATTAATTCCAATTACTATTTATCAAAACTATATCTTTTCACGGTATACACTATTTAGCCTCTTCGTTGGTTTTTGATACATAAATTCACGATCAAGGTCTCTTACTGACAATTGAGCATTCCCATATACAGTTCATACAACTACTTCCGATCAACATTTGAATTCCACATCGAGCTCTATAACGTCCATTAAGCGAGAATGTATATTTCACGATAATAAAGTGGTTAAAAGTCCGAATTGACCTATTTATTAGAAATATGTCGATATAGACGTCGATCTACGTACGTTGTACTTCGAATCGTTCCTATTTGACAGAGATCGTCATGAACCTCGAGTGTGAAATAGCATCCCGGGTACAGTATCTATCTAGTTTTATCATTGAGTAGGTGCTACAAAGTAGAGTGTGTACAGAAAGTGATACCGGCTGATAACACATGGTAACAATATGATAACATAACAATGCCAATACGTCATCATCAATACTACTCAGGCTATTGTTTATAGATTATAATAAGGTACAGGTACAGGTAATACAAAGATCGAGGTTAAAACACGATGGAAATATATCTGATCTTTATGTAAATCCTACTGATTTAACATTGATTAATAAAATGAAATGGAAAATAGAAAAGTTTCGATATACACTTATACATGTTTTATACATTTTATATTAACATTCGAGCATATCGAAGAGTCAACGATATTCAAGATAATCAAAATAAATGAAATAAGGTAATAAAAGTTTCTTTAGTTAATATACATTTTTTCCGAAACGACTTTTGATATTAATATTGAATTATTATGTTCTTAGCTTTGTAGGATTTGTTGATAAAAGGGATATTTTTTTTAAAAAAAAAGCACCATATTATGTTTTCGGGAATATGATGTGGTGCCGATAATAAAAATGCAGTAAATATGAGTAAATGTAAATGATGAAAGGATTTGATTGATGAAGTGATGATAAATGGCTATGACTGATGAGAATGATAAGTTTTAAGTGTGTTGATGGCGAGAATGAGAATGATGGTAAGAAATAATGTGTATGATTAGAAGGAATTTTATAATCTTTATAACTAAAAAATAATTAATTTAACTGTATAGTTTTTGTCTGTACATATTGCTACTGTTGGGTGAAAATAAAACAATTACAAAAAAAAAAAAAAAAAAAAAAAAAAACAAAAAAACAGGACTAATCAAATGTCTAAAAATATGACAGAAACGAAATCGATATATGATATTTTAATGTAATGAATGAAGAATAAATGATTTTACACGTTTCCATATAAATATATTGCAGATCTGTCGTAAGTTGTTTATATCTAACTTTTATCAAACTCTACGGTTGTTTTTATGAAATATAGTTTCTAAATTTCTATATTTTTATCTTCATTTCAATAAAATTTCTTGGCTAACGTATGCGACTAGATATATAAAATACAATATTACAATACTCTATTTTAATCCATTTTGCGATTAATTAATCATTGACATCATAAAATAATACGGAGACACTTTCAAGCAATAAAATCATAAAACATAGCTTTTAGGGTGACGTTATAAATCAATAAGGTCTACACAAAAATCATCTACGTCATTTATGGCCTATGTCCAAAACATTTACGTCACAAACACCTGAACGTTACACGCTAGTATGTAATTTATACAAAATAGCCAGACAATGTAAGCCATTTTGTATACAGTAAAAACACGTTTATGACGAACACACTAACACATGAGTTCATGTTTACTAATGTTTTGATGTATTCCCCACCTTGGTTCCTATACGAATTAGTTTATGTCTATACTGGACTATGTTTTATGATGAAGTAATTTTGTTTGTTCCTAGAGGTTCGTGATAACCGTATTGTATCACTAATGACCGAAATACAATGATAAAATATCCTCAAACATCAACAGCTACAATATTATAAAAGAAATCTTCAAAATCGAAAATGTTTACATGAGTATAAAAAAAATACTATAATTGAGAACGTCGAAAACTTTAAAATATTTTGCATTATAAATCGGAAACAGAATTTTAATTAGAGTTATTCTACGTACCTGTTTTATAATTGTCCATACCACAGCGATACACAAATACCCGACTCGCATTGTAAACACCGTTTGCTTCACAACAAGGAAAACTCAAATGTTTGTCAAATGTTTTCGTTGGAAAAAAACACATTGTAATATGATTAGTGATATACAATGGCGTTACGCATCTCTAAATTAAGCAATAAATGCGATAAATCGAAAGTTCGGGATAATTAGGACATTGTAACTTGTATTATCTAAAATGGGACGGTTGGCCTTGACCTTTAATTGTCCCTCGTCCTACTCCCGGTACTGGCGCGTGAGTTATATCAAACACTGAGTTATATCTATAAATATCTCACACATTGATAATCTGTAATGACTTTGAATAATTTCCCGTCAGAGATATGTTGTACGGGTAGAGGGAAACAATCAACCAATACAACAATGAAAATTTCCGATATAGTTTCGAATAAAATTAACTGACATCCAAATGCGTCATGGATAATACTGTACTGTTTGATAGTACGGTAAGGTTCATCTGTTGATAGGTGAAAGTCACGATTATAAAACTTTTGCTACAATGTGGTATCTGCAACAAAGAGTGGTACTGTTTCTAGAACTGGCATGGAAATGTTGGTCTTTTTGCTCAATACATATAAAATATTTGTTATGTTAGCAGTTTTTATCAAATATGTGAAACATCACTAAAATCTTTATATTTTTATTTAAAAAAAATAAAAATAAAACATATGTTAAGATAAAATACACTGATTCAATGAGAATTATTAAGAAAAATAGCCAAAGTTCTTCTCTCAACAAAGCAATAGAAGTACAGATTTTTAAAAAGACTGACACACAGGTTTTATTTTTCAGAATTATTTCTTTAAATTCCGCAAACAATAGAAGTAAAATAATTTGTAACAATTTTCATGTTATGGCAACTTTTTTTTCAAAATATCACAAAACTTTTTTAATCAATATTAAATAAGTGACTATGAAATTCAAGTCTTACGAAATAAAAGTAATAAACTATATATATAACTGATGTTGATTGCTCCATACGTGATTTTCAAATAAACAATTCGTAAATCATTTTGAAAATGTGTTATTATTGCGTTGTATGGAGACTTAATTCACTTATTGATATAGATTACGTTTGTATTCAGTATTAACTCTGAAATGGATGAAAATGCATCATATTGTTATCAAAACGTAACATGACTGTTTATTGTTTTCATAAACATCGAGTCAATGAAATGATATTCGATATTCCATAAGCATTTGATTGTTATATGAATAACTGTATTTCAACGAATGGAGAAACTTTAACATGTATTCAAAGACTCGTTTGCACACAATGAGTACATTATAGTTTTGATTACATGATTTTTAACGTGACAATAATTGGTGTTTTTTATTGTTCATCTAAACTCGCATTCCGCAAGATGTATCATCATACAACTATTGGCATCACACAGGGTAAGGGCTGAAGACAGTGAGATTTACCTCCCCTTCGACTGAAGAAACAACAGAATACATGAATACAAACAAGGCAACAATAAGACTTTTTAATACATACTGCATTCACAGGTTAATAATTTGGTTATCTTTTGTTTAGTTTTTTACGTCCGGGGTCATGTAAGGACATGCCAGGTTTGTTGGTGGAGGGAAGCCATATGGAGGTGAAGAGCTTGTGGTATTATGTCGGGACATCTTTGAAAATCACCTGGCCACTACAGTTAAACAATACCTGCATAGTGCAATTAATTTAATCCAACAAGTTAGTTCACATTATCAAGATTATAGATAAAATCATTTTCACCACTTAGTCATTAAACTCGTAGATTAAGTACGAGCAAAGGTTAAAATCTTTAAGAATTTATATAAAAAGTCTACCACTTGTGATGTCCATTATTAGTGAATGCATGTTTAACTGAAGCCTGCGTTTAGGGGTTCTAGTTAAACCATGACCCAATGTTCCCAGACTAGCAATGTGATAATGTTATGAATATGTATAGGATGAAGATTTGAATGATTCGAAAAATAATGCAAAATGGTGCGAAGTAAGTACTTAGGGGTAAGGTTAGACCTAATGTCTTTATCTAAATATAAATGCTTTAATATTTTGATTGCAATATAGCCTCTACATTAAATACATGGTTATATATTGGGGATCTCAACAAAAACAAAATAATCACCACTGTCATGTTCAGACGGTGGTTCGTTTTGTGTTGTATTATAACTTATTGCTCAACATGTTTTTAGAATTATATATGATTTATTATCTGGATATCAATTGTTTAATAAGATAGATAAATCTTGATATCCCCAAATAGTAATTATAAAGATTTGCAGTTGTGCGATGGTGATGGTGGTGAAAATGATGGTGATACTGATGACATACGATAAAGTAATATAATGGAGACACGTGTGTAATTGGTTCGGTGACTGTTTATTAAAACTATACAGCTAATATTCCTCTTTATCGAGTACACTAGTTCTTTATATAAATTATGTAAACTCTATATCGACCGTTCGGACCTTCTAGTGATAATAATATTAAATAATACTTCATGATTTTTTTAAGTTTAATAACAAGTAACCTAATGTGATATACATGTTACTAAAGTTATTAAAGATGCTCCACCGCTGACAGAGCATAAATTATACCAATCATTTGAGCAATAATTGGTGTTTAATCGTGTGTGCATATATATATGTATAATAGATACAAAAAGTAATTTGAAATAATTTATTTTGCTTTCGGTGCATGCGCAATTAGTACTGCATTCCATATAGGACATAGTACCATAGAATTTTTTCAGGATACAATTAATTATTTTTTATATATTTATCTTGAAGTAAAACTAGAAGCTCAAATTTGTCAATGGTGGTGATGGTGTAAAGTAAGTAACTTTTGTAACTGAAAAAAATACTAAATCGTCTGCTCCTGTTTTTGATAGTGAAAAAATACTGTTTGTCAGCGGTTGAGCACCTTTAAATGTCTAAAACCTGTAAACGAATATTAGAATATTCATCTTATTTAACAGTTGTTCCCCCTGAAAGTAAGTTTTTTAATGAAATGATTGAGATTTGTAAACGATGAGTGTATCTGTAATTAATGTGAAAGTGTCGTACGTG
The DNA here is from genome assembly GCF_041381155.1 of Argopecten irradians. NCBI lineage: Eukaryota > Metazoa > Mollusca > Bivalvia > Pectinida > Pectinidae > Argopecten > Argopecten irradians. The sequence goes on along the minus strand of NC_091143.1, from coordinate 7,236,631 downwards.
CATATTTAGAATAACCAATTTAGATATGGAAATTGGTGTGGAAGTCCTTCTGTGAAAGGAAAAACATTGTTATTTACAAGCTTTGCAGAAATTAAGGGAAAATATGAAGTTAAGGATATTTCTTAATTCCTGTAATGAAGTTAAAAATATTATTTAAGTTAAGAAATATTCATGAAATAGAGCACTTGTGTTCCGTAAGGGTAAGCGTCTTCTGATTAATTCCGTAATAAAAATCGTTGGTTGACAAAAAAGATATACAATGTTATGTGTATATATATAATGGAGAAAGTTCCTAACAATTATCTTTTTAGGTGGCCATTTAATGACATTTTTTGTTTTAATTCCTTTCTCTTATTTTCTATCTGCAATTATAATATATTAACCGAGGATAATTTTGAGAAAGGATTTCTATTGCGATGGTTACAGCCGATATAAAAACCTAGACAATTTACTGAACAGACCAAACAATTCCACACATAAGTGACACATTTCTGTCGAGTGTTATTCGGTGTCTCTGATAAATTATACAAGGAAATACACCGTGGTCCTAATGTTATTTATCTGTACGGTAGAAAAATCCTTGGGTATATAAGCCATTTTCTGCATTACCAGAACCTATCACGATATGATTTGTTTTGTGTACAGTAGGTTTACGCTCAATATCCGGCAGTCTTATTGGCAATGGCTTCTGCTCCTAAAACAAAGTTCCTGAAGCTGTTTTCTTAACGTCGTTACAGGCGCGGCGCTCCAGAAATCCCCGGAGAAAGATTTGGGCAATGTGATCGCTAGGGTGGGAGACGCTGGCCAGAACCCTATCAGGAAATAAATAGCTCCCTTAGGCTGAATTACACGTCTTCTCTGCAGCAAGACAAGTTGATCATGAAAGCAGAAATCACATTTCCTGTGACAGGGAGTGAATCTGCCGGCACTGCGTTGTCTAAAACAGTTTGGCTGAAATGCTGAAACGTTCTATGATTATAGCGTTCTATATTGTTATCGCCGTCAGTCGAGTAGGCGTTAGGGCTGATAGGAATTACAAAGCGACTTCATAAATAGCCCAGTGTATACATTAGCAGAGTAAAACTGTTTTCATGAAGATTTGCATCAGGATTTATGAGGAAGAATATTTCTCCTTTGGCGATGTCACTGCATGTCGTGTCGTCCCAGTACATATTTGGTTAACACTAAGACAAACCTGGTTCATTACTATTATACCATTCACATTTAAAACATAGAAATAGAAGAAAATATCACAATAACTACATTGGATTGTTTTTAATTAAATTCCAGAAAACGTCGCCCTTAGTTGACAGTAACCGCGTTGTCGATGATAATTACCAGCTCCTCGGTCGCTTCATTAAAAGGAAAATTCTGGATTTTCACACAAAGCCAAGAAACAGATACATGACAAAATATCTCTCCAAATTGAAATATACATGCGTTGATGTGGGCCAAACGAACACGCGAAGTAGTGACAAATTGCAAAATAATCATAAAGAATTACGATGGTCCAATATTGATCTAAGAAAAGACAAATGAGGTCAAACACGCGCCACTCAAGGTCCGTGTAATTGTCACATGGTCGTAAACTATGGTTCTGGTTTTCACTAATGAGTTAAACAGAACGACAAACTTATTGAATCAGTTGCAGACAGTGCTGTAGCTATTTCACGGTAACCGCGTTACTGGGGACTACTCGGTTCTTAGGGATTCTTCAAGAGTAATCCAGCTGTCGACTTTCTTGCACAACCAGCTTTTTAGATGTTATGGTGTAGTTTTTTTTCATAATTACAGATGTACTAGAAATACTAAAAAATTCCTTGTAAAAGGCATTCTCAATTTCCTGCAGCCAGAATTACATCTTTGAAAACAACAGGGATATCTGGTTGTTCACTAGGCAAATCCGATTGAAACATGTCCGAATATCTGCTATTTTATTTTTAGTTCGAGTTTTCAATGTTTCTAAGTTTTCATGTTGATATTGCAATACATCGGTTGGGATCAAACAATAGATTTGTTTATAAAATAATTCTGAAATTCTATATACAAATCCTACCTCTTTTTTTTTCATAAGCATAAATTTGAAATGGAGTTACTCCCCTTAGGCCATATACATCAGCATGTTCATTATATATACTTTTATCCTGCAACTGCCCCACATACTGACGGATAACTACTGCCTGATGAACCTGTGTTTTATCCGTCAATACGATCACGTGAATTTATTCCACATCTGACGAAACATTTTCTAACTTGACTCCGAACTTTGACCTTGCGGTGAATGAAACGTCATTCATTCCCGCTAAAAAGTGACGTCACATTCACCGAAATTACGTCATTTTTACGATATCGAAAATCTTGTATTGCGGTGTCGTCTTTTTCTTGACTCATAGTAAAGGTATGTACTGTAAAGTAACTCTTTGATGGGTAATTATTGTTTTTGCAGTATTTTCACATTGTTTCAGTGATGTTACACACTGAATAGAAACACTAGTACTGTTTGCAAATGCGCTTATATATTTCCCACGGCAGTAAAAAGGAGTACACTCTCATTCGGTTTAGTGAATGAATCTTTTCCTGCGCATCAAAGAAGCGTCTCGCTTCGAGCGAAAACCAAGTAAATAACTGGCAATTTGCTATCGTTTTGAATGTCATAATGGTTGCAGGATAAACAGAATACACGGTTAGTATCTTACAATACAAGTTTTATTTTGGTGCTCGACACGGAAAGCCAAGATGACTCGGCAAGGCCTTGTCATATCGGCTTTCCTAAGTCTCGCACCAGAATAAACCTTATAGGAAGATACTAACCATGTATTCTCTATTTCTTCTCAGTGTTGTATATGCAGATATACAGTCAGGTATGTTATTCGAAACAAGGGTATTTTCAATGCTCATAGATATTTCAAAGACTAAAGTTAGAGACCACCTTTTTAACAATATAGCATGTGGAGTGTGATTGGCAACCCATAATTATATTTGATACTTAATTTGATTTAGCAACAAGGTACTACGTATAAGAACACCCTATAAATATACCAGTCGTTTTATGATTTGACCTTAAGAATTAATGTCACTGGTTGTATAGAGAACAGTCTAGAATTATCTAAATGGGAGAACATCAAAATTATAAGGATAGTTCCTGAAGTTGTTCAGATAATATTCAACAAATATAAAAAATCATTTGAGAACATTCAAAAAAATTCCAGTTTAGAGTTTTAAGTGTAATCTGCATTACTTATGAAGTTATGACATACCATGTAAATTGTCTCCTATTTTTATCGCCGTTGCCAAATTAATGCAGGCTTATGTTACTCAAAATTGAATCACCATAAGAATATTGTATAAGGAGTATGCATGTCATAGTAAAACTGGAGATAATAGAGCAGGTAATTTAGGCCTTCGATGTACATCAAAATAGCCGTATAACGGTATACTGTGGTTGACTGTGTGACTTTGAAGTTGGGCATCGCTTTCTGTATTAGTCTTCAAAGGAAATCTTTGCAGGCCTGTAATTTATTCAGATATTTTCTCCTGCGCTGCTTTCAGTTAACTATGAGATAGTCCAGGGGTAAATATAACGTCATTTATAGTAACCCCTGGAGTACCGAGGATGTCTCGTCTGGAGAATCAGCGGCGATATCGCTGTTTGTATCAGGGGAAGTCGATACCAAACAATGATTGTTCCGAGAGGTTTGATTTGGCTAGGTTAAGCTATTTAGAATATAAAACCAATCATACCGAAAAATTAATAAAAACGAGACATTAACCAATCAAAGTATTAATTGTATGTTCGCATGTTTCGCACGAAGAAAATCCTAATTTTATGATCAACAAATGGTTAATTATCTCCTTCAAATTCATCAATATTAAAACAGGTATGTTATTAGCAATGATTTAGGGGCGGTCGTTATATATCAAATATAAACACAAATTCATTAATTGCTTCTGAATGTCGTGAAACATTGATGATGTTTATGCCCCAAGCAAGGAGCTTAGTGTATGATTTGATTAACAAACATTCATAAAATATGCTGGCATAGTGTTGTATAGATGAGGCCAGAAAGTTAATGAGGGAATCTATACCATTGTCTTATTACCGATTTCCATATTCTAAATTTATTCTGAATGGGTTTTAAATGAAAAGGCAAAGTCATTATATTTATCGGCATAGAAAAGGCTGAGTTCCCAGTCTGTTTGATTTTTTTTATTTTATTAATGTTAAAAAATCCGTGTAACAGCCAGTGTCATTTAAAGGTGTACCATCCACTCAATAACTACAATGTACCATGGATACAAAACATGCGGAATTTCCACCAATGTTTGGGTATATGAAGTCATTTGTTGAATGGAAATTAAAACTAAATTTAAAATTTCTATTTACTGCTTTGAAAATTCGAAGAATACAAATGAAATCGATTTTTGTCGACATGGCGGTTACATTAGACTTTTTGTAACATGACTTTGATATCACTATACTGTTTCAATATTTTCAAAATTCTGCACATGAATTGAGCTGATACTTACCTTGAATTATCCTGATTTTCAACCTAAAGTTTCCCGTAACCGTTGCTTTACATGTTGGTAAAGAGATCATATGACCATGCTGTGAAGTTTTTCCACCGATGTTCGTCTGTGTACTGATTTCTCTTTTTGGCTTGCCTGTATACCTAGTCCTTGGTCATCTTGAACCGTTGTGATTGGTTTCACATCAGTCCAGTTGAAATATTAATTTTGGAGGTACATTTTACATGGGCATTCTCCGTTATTTGACAATATTGCCATGTGTGAAAAAGCATGCATACTTTACTGACAACAAAAATATAGCATTATTAAGTACCATAACTTTGACATCAACTACGAATACAAGTCATCTTATGATCTGCAAAAACTGCATCAACTGATCGAATATTGCTAATGTAATGGGTAAGAAGGACAGAAAAAACATGTATGGGAAGCGCCTTGCAGCAGAATAATTTAAAATATCATTATAAGTAGTTTTTTTATATATTATGGGTGTCCCCATCATATGTCTTAAGCTTTTCTGTAATAAGACACGTGTGGTGTTCAAATAGATATTTGTATGCATTACCACATAGATGGACACGACAAACAAACCGAGAGATCGGGATCTGTTAGATCCGCTTTGAGCTGTTTCTATCAATGCCAGTCCGTTAGTATACCACATCACAAAGGCTTTGGATGTTAATGCGATAACACGGTGTTTGTTGCAGCAGAGATAAGCAAAGATTTGTTGAAGACATTCGTATAAACGAAAACGCTGCGACAATATCGGGATGTAGAACAACCGAATCATATAGCTTTAATTTCTTCATGACTCCTCGTGATCCTCATAATGGCGGCTCGACATCCTGATATGATATGCACTGGTTCATGGGACGATGACGTTCTTAATTATTGTTCGACATTTGTTTATTTTTGTGTTTTCCAAGAGATAATACATGGTATGACTTGATACCGTCCAGTTCGATCTTTTCCCTTTATTACTCATCCTTTCTACCACCACTAGTCCTTACCACATCTAACCATCAATCCATATCTTACTCCCGACTTGCCATAACTTTAATTTCGCCATTGCTACTCCACGGGCCTTACTTTCTGTCTCCACAAAAAAAAAAGGTTCTTTCCGCTCCCCCTTTCCAACACAATGTGACGTTAAATGATGAGCGATGTCTGGCGGACAACGTAAACATAGACTTTACATGTATCTTTCCATCTGTCTTCCCAGGTAGCAATATCAAACACAAGACATTTTGAAGCCCAAAAATAATAATATTAAGATCGGCATGACGTTTGGAAGTACCACAGCATACCATAAAGTTTTACGTCACTTCCGGTATATCAAATTAGAACAGAGAATATGAGAGATCTGACAATGTGTTATGGCTCAAAATTATCTTTTTATGTCATTAAGTTTTCCAAAATTTATACCTATTTTGTTCTTACAAAATAGCTCTAAATGTGTTGACAGGATTTCTCAATTTCAATATAACGAAGCAACAACGACATCTTATGTTGTGGATATAATTGGCTTTGGATGAATTCCAAAGATAAATACAAGGCTACTGTCAACACCATCGGATTACTCGTAAACTTAGATATTTATTTCAAACAGAATTCTGCTCCGCGTGAAACCTAGGTGACTAATCAGAATTAAGCGATGCCTGTCATATGTTTCTGAACTCTGATATTATTAAAGTATCCTCTTCCATCCTTTGTTTTGAATTGACCACCCCGCTCCAGTGTCCAGTTGGGCGTATTTCCCCACTTCTATAAATCACCCGCACTCTCTCATCGCTAGCATTAAGTCAGTAATCTGTAGCCAACGGTAGGAACATATGGTCAATCAGGGAATCGATTATTATTTCATGCGCAACTGTAGCCTTAATTAAATCGGGGGAAAAGAGGGAGTGAGACGGTTGTTTATTGTCTACAGTCCGCTGAAGGGAATAACACAACCTGACCAATGGTCATTTGCTCTGTGATAAGGACAGTCGGATTGTGATGGACACTAAAAGTGCTCTCCTAAATTGATACTGACGCTCATGCCCTCCGATGCATACTTATGTAGCGGTGCTTGTTAGACCGGACAATGCTTCACTGTGCCTCAAGGGAACTTGAGGTATCTCTCCTTTTTGTCAGATGCTTGATAGTCACTATGCAAACAGGGTAAGTTTATGCTATTTCAAGTGAAGTGACCGGCGCAAAATAGCAGATGGTTAAAGTAGGAGTATTTATAGCAAGTGGTCATTTGAAGGTTAAATGACCGGTCAGGACTGTTCGGATGCTCCGATGCGTCAAGTAGTTTGGCAACCATCTCTACTGAGGTTTTTATGGTAGGACCAATTTGTGTGTAGTAGGAATTGATATTTCTGTTCCTAACAAAGCCAGTATTTTTGATATATTTTCCTAAGAAGTAGAAAAATGTCAAAGGGTGGAGGGTAGATCAAGGATTTAAAACGTCTTGAAGGAGTAGATGTTTAAACGCAACGATGAAACCTAATAAACACTAAGACTCACATCCCACACTTCCCGAAAAAGAAATAAAATATAGTTCCACGAAAATCATAGCTGTTCAATAAATTTGCTTTACAAAAACGTCAATACAATACCATTCGACTCGCTTTGGCATTGGTTAGTTTAATGTCAGAGGAAAACAACATTCAGAACTATGAAACAGACTATTTGAAAACTGCTTGCTGTATATATATATATGTTTTATTCAAGTCAAGAACGTTCGCGAATGTATGTCGTGTACCCAATTGCGCTTTTGCTTATTCCTCGGACGCTCCATTCAGTCTTCTTGATGCAAGGCTAGTAGATATGTAATTATGTGTTTATATTAAGAGTAAAACATCTCTATACAAAAATAAAAGAAACACATGGTTACAGGATTTCTCATTCTATTTTATTGCACTGGCAAGGTCCACATATATACTTATATTATCGTGGGTGTTCGGACAAATAAAGCAGATTTAGTTTGTAATACTTCAGACACACACAAAGGATACAACAAGTGGAACACGGAACAACAGGGGACACAAATCAATCGATCGATAATCGATCACAGATCGATTGTTATTAGCTACTATTTATCATAATAACGTTTTTTAACTGATGATTTACAGTATTTTAGAGTTAGGGTCATTTGAACAGATTCATTAACCGACACAATAATGTGTTTTATGTTTTGAAAGCTTGATAAGACGTGTCCTATTCCCTAACGTCTTGGCCTTTACCGATATTGTAATTAGATACAAAAACAGTCTATTTAGATCAACAGTATAGTTGATTGAAAATGTTATAATTAGCTTAAATAACAAGATCGACATATGTAGCATGGCTTGTTCATTTCTAATGTATAAATAGCCGAAATAAATCTCAAAAAAAGTAATTAATTATTCAAATTAATCACCGATTAAAACCATGATCACGATAACCAACAATACTTCTATTTCACAAAACGTTTACATTAACAGTTCCATGAGATGGTTATATTAGACAATAGCGTTAATGAAATTCGGATATTTTTGTGAAACCAAGACCAGTTATCGATATTTATTGTGTTTTTATCGATATTTGAATTATCACAACAAGAAACAATAATCGATATATCGTATTCCTGAAATATGCTTTCCATCGATTCCACATTTTGTAAAAAGAATAAAAATTCTTCATAACGTGAACATTCAAAAGTATAAAGCTCGAGGAAGCTATCCGTTACGGATATCATGTAATCCGTTCGGTAAACCTCTAATTTGCGTTTCATTTTTCAACTGTATTACTATTTCGAATTCGAATAAAACCTTAAATAACCATTGTTATTTAAGCTTTTAATTAGCTTAAATAACAAGATCGACATATGTAGCATGGCTTGTCATTTCTAAATGTATAAATAGCGGAAAATAAATCTCAAAAAAAGTAATTAATTATTCAAATTAATCACCGATTAAAACCATGATCACGATAACCAACAATACTTCTATTTCACAAAACGTTTACATTAACAGTTCCATGAGATGGTTAAATTAGACAATAGCGTTTGAAATTCGGATATTTTTGTGAAACCAAGACCAGTTATCGTATTATTGTGTTTTTATCGATATTTGAATTATCACAACAAGAAACAATAATCGATATATCGTATTCCTGAACCATCGATTCCACAATTTTGTAAAAGAATAAAAATTCTCATACGTGAACATTCAATAAAGTATAAAAGCTCGAGGAAGCTATCCGTTACGGATATCATGTAAATCCGTTCGGTAAACCTCTAATTTGCGTTTCATTTTTCAACTGTATTACTATTTCGAATTCGAATAAAACCTTAGTGTAATTTTTATGTGATAAAGCATTTAATTTGAAAATAAGTTATGTTTAGTTGAGTATAAATTTGACCACTTGGAGGTCAGTGTAACTGGACGGGCGGAGTTAGGTTTAGCGGATGAATTAATATGTGGTAAGGGGCATGCGCAATACAATGAAAACCACAATGACTAGATGCCTTTGCAAAATACGCGCGAAACTATATTTATATATTTCTTTAGCAATTTTATATTTTGACAATTTCCTCTGTTTCGAGGGCCAGTCTCTCAATAATCACATGTATTTTACAAAACGTCCTCTCCATTTTCACTCAAACTTGTTCCATAATAAATTAAGTTGTATTTTTCCTCACTTGCGTCACTACAAACATAAAGTAATTCATTAGTATCTCTCAGAGTTTATATCATAAGTGAATATTTTAAAGAAAAAACTGTAAACATATAATTTATCACATGAGTTTCATGTACAAATAATGATATATTATCACTATATAAATCTTTCACGTAACACTATGTACAAATAATAGTAGATCTATTTCAATGCTATACACTTTCTTCATTTTACACTATAAACAAATAATGATATACAATGAACTTGTATCACTATTATATAAGTCTTTCCCAGCACTATTTACAAATTAATCTTGTTTCCTTTCAAACAGAACAATGTAATGTTATAAAGTGTCATATCTCATCAAATGCTCTCTCTCTCTCTCCCTCTCTCCCTCTCTTTCTCCCGATCTCTCTACAAAAAATATTCCTCCTCCAACATTAACCAAGAACTATCATTCCATTTACTCCATGTAAGGAGATCTTTGAACAATCCGTATCTAGCATCATTAAGAGTCATCCTCTTGACATGGACCCTAATTAGTATTGATCATATTGATCTTTGAAAATCAGCTTTCAATGCGAATTATTACAATCCATCTACTTTTAACATGTTTAGAATCCGGATGTTTAATTAATATTAATGAACGTGTATGTTTGATATCATTAGAACCCGGATGTCAGATATGTATTTTTATTTTAAGTAAATAATCCATTGACAGACACCTAAATCTACATAATTGTTTCTGATTTAAATTCTTTTACTTAGTATTTTCGGTATACTTTTCAATGAAAAACAAATGGAGTTTGTCAATAAAGATCCTGACCTTATTTATTTGTTTGATGATTTCATTGTTACTGGAATGAACGATGGCTAGAAATACTGAATATCTTTCATAGAGTTCTGAACCGAGTAGGTCTAGCATTCAGCTACTGCATATCGCTATACGTGATCCATTTTGACTGGAGTCAAACAAAGAAAAAGTTGGTAGAGTGCAAGCTAATTTTCCCCGACAGAATGGAAGCTGCCATTTTAAAATGCTAATATTGTATGCCAAGGGTATTATACTATTCTTAATCTGCAATGATAAGGTTCGGGAAGAGCTTGAAAAATTAAAAGGATCATTCAAACAACTTTGCATCTATTTATAGAAATGAATGTTTATATTAAAACTTCTATTGATATCTTAAGGAATGTGGTAAATTATGCAACCAGTATATCTGATCAAATCAATATCATTTAAAGGTTTCTAACGAGATTACTGTAAAAAAAACTTTCTTTCGCGAGCAATTTATTTCCACGAACATCGCAATCAAGGTAAGTTACATAGGTAAGTTACATTGGTAAGTTATATAGGTAAGTTATATAGATAAGTTAAACAGGTTAATTAAGTTATATAGGTAAGTTATTTAGGTAAGTTATATAGGTAAGTTATTTAGGTAAGTTATATAGGTAAGTTATATAGTTAGGTTTATCTCCGCTATTCTCGCACAATTCAATTGAAAGTTACATTTCCGTATCTCAATAGAATTTTAAAAAAATCTCTGCGAAAATGATTTGAAAAGGAAATCGCGAAATTCAGTAACCGCGAAAGAAAGTAGGTTCACAGTATCGTACAGAACAGAGCGGTTTGTTTAGTTGTGTAATTAGTTGAATTCTTCATTCATCTAAAATCAAATCTGAATTTCTTGCCATATCACAGAGGATCCGCTTCCCTTTCCGTCCAGGAATAAATGAAAACTTATCTACAGGAAAGGCAGTAAAAGACATGCCTTGTCCATAGCACAAAAAATACATACCATGTAATTGAAGATAATAGAAACTATTTTATGCATCTTTCGTGTTGTTCTTTTTATTTTTCCAAAGAGTTTAAGACTGTTCCGACGACTTTAATTAGACGCAATCACATCTAGCGTCAAATCGCTGAGGCAAGAAACACTAAAGAGTTATTTTCTCTCAATTTGAGAACAGATTGCTTTTGAAAATAAATATATTTTTATATCGAATTTCAGGATAAAACAAGGATTGGCTTTTTATAAAAATAAAGCATAGTTCGTATATAATACGTATGCATTTCATAGCTTTAGTGTACGTATCAATCTGAGATTAAAAGTAATACGAATCTAACAAGACAATAAGGATGTTTATTATCGATCTACAATGAGGCATAGTAACGATATTTGATTCTCCATATACATTTGAAAGAAATCATACAGAAATGGCGAGTACCAAAGTTCCGGTAAAACGACACCTATAAAACAATATATCAGCATTTTTTCTATAATAGAACAGTACCACAATGAATTAAAGGACTCCATTTTAGCAGTGGAGGGTATTAATTAATGTATACCAATCAAATCAAAAAAACGGAATAAAAAATCATTAGAATCAGTCAGAAAAAAATGAATTGAAATCAATTTAAAGAAAATAGACACGTTTTAAGATTAAGCTGTTTTACTTAAAGTCTAAAAGAAATATTTTGAATAAAATAAGTTCGGAATATTTGATCCAGGAATAATGAAATTCTCCGGTTTAGTACACACATGCAGCATCAGAATTAACTTTGTATGTAATTCATTTACTCTTCGTTCATCGTGTATAGCAGTCAAACTGATATAACACATAGGTATATAATATCATATCTAAATAATATACAACGTACATTTTCAAAGTTTTCAATGAAATCATTTCACATTTATAAATAAATACTTTAACTAGATTGATAAACCGCGTGTTATGTTCTGTGAAAGTCGAATCGCATGATCCGGAGAAATGTCCTTTTAAATTGTTGATTGGCTAAGGCGTAACAGAAGGGGTTGACGGGACTGTTCAGATAGCACAGCCAATAAGTGAACTGATACAGTTTGATGTTTATACACTGATAACCGCCACACAGACCTATAATAAACACCATCACGTGGTAATGGAGTCCAACAGAGTACGTATGCACCTAAAATGAACGTTATAGTCCGAAAGGGCCTTCCTCGCCCTATTCTCAGATTTTGATTTTTTCTGTTCTCTTTGCCTCGCAGCCTTTTGTCTCTTAAGCTGCTTTTCACGCATAGATTTTTTAACAGTGCATGAAAAGGACTTCCGAATCTACGTCGGAAGAAAACTTCCAGAAGTTATCGGTTTGATCGTACTCAGAATCTTACGGTATCCATGGGAGTTTTTTGCCGTTCCGTACCGCGGCTTTACCATTTGAGGGCAGGTTAATGGCCCGTGATGTGCGTCCTAGATCCGTATCCATAGTTTGGATCTTCGTCAGTCTACCTCCATGTTGGTGCTATTGTAACCGCAGGGACCGGTATAGGCCATGTTTATGGTCTGCTCTACGTTGCCAGATCGCGAGACGAAACTTCGTCAGACGAAGGAATCATTATTTGTTCCTGGATCCCGTAAAGAAGTTTTATATGTTCTGCCGAGGCTAATGATTTTAAACTTACCTCGTCATTGCTATTTACATCCACTGATAATCGGTCGTTCAACAGCTAATTCTATCATTTCGATTTAGAAGTTGTTATCTTTCTTCTGGATAGTATTATCCGGTGGATTAAATACAGGTATCGTAAGCGCTGGCGGTTTATGCGTTCAGGATAAGTGGGACTGTGTTTAAATCTTCCTCCGCCTCTCGCCTTGGTCGTTTGGTAGGAGTAACGCTGGATGCAGTAATGGAGAAGGGCTAACTTTGAAACGTGACCAAAGGAAACTCCCAGCATGCCTTTGAGGGAAGGACGATATGTCGTAATCCGTTTGAACCGCGCTGTTAACGAAACAAGTATGGTCGTCATCATCGTCATCTACATGCATTTTCCTGTTAACGGAGTTTTATGGAGCCTACAAGCGCCTTCTTGACTACTACTATTTTCCTCGTCCGAAGCAAAACGCGGGCGAACTTGATCGATCTTCCTCGGGAGGCTTCGTGAAACTTGTAGTGTCTTACACCTCTCAAATGTCGTGCATTGTTATTTTCTGTTCGTTTACGGCTGTTTTGAGACGCTGCTCCAAGCATCTACAGCGCGAGCCTTCTTTTTAGTCTCGCTGTATGAGAACATTGCAGTAGTCATCTTCTTATGTTTGGCCTCAGCCTTTTTCTGTTGACTGAGGGCTACGCGATAGATACCAGTGTAGAGGCCTATCATCACAAACAGCTGTTGTCCAAATAGTAACCAATGGTCAACAAAAAACGTAAACAAGGGATCACTCATAAACTGTACACTCGCATTCGTATTTAATCCACCGTTCTCTCGCCAACGAAGTTACTGCCCATCCGATAATGGAAGTAAAGAAAACTGCAACATGGTATAATCCATGTGAATGCCTATCATTATGATCACTTTTTTCTCCGCATTCGCCAATTTTCGATATTTAGCTGGAATTTTCACAGAAAAGAATCTGTCTACAGTTATGAAGAAAACAGTGTACTGCGTATGCTAGACACACTGTCCCATCCAAGGGACAACCACAGATCGCACACAATGTCCCCCAGGGGCAAGTACCCTAGCAACAGGTAAAGAGTGAAACAAGGCATGGAAAATGTACCAATGAGAAGGTCTGTTACGGCTAGCGAAGCGTTGAAATTAGTTAGTCGGATGGTCTGATTCGTCGTTACACTGCAAATGCTAATTAACAAACAGTATTTTTCCTATAACTGTTACCAAGACAACTCAGCTGCATAGCTCCTGAAGAATGGTACTAGCCACATAGGGTATGGCGGCCCAGCCCATTCGGCTTGATGTCCTTCCGTGCATGTCAAGTTTGTGAAGTTGTCGTTACACTGACTTGGCGGTGGTGATTGTCTGGACAGAGAAATGACAGGTTTTGCAATCGGTGACTGTGTTTGTTGTAAGCAACGCAATTGACTGTATCCTGCAGATGTCACGTTGATCGTTCTTGTTGTTTTCAAGGAGTTACCACAGCATCACGATGACTGACATTGGTGCTATGGTTTGTTGTTTTATAAGTTGTTACTCAGCATAATGAGACTGCCGATTACATTGGTCCCATAGTTTAGTGGTCAGAGTAGTTTAGCAAACCTTCACCACCTGAAAGATAAAAACAAAGAGCAATAATTTGTGTGCACAATTGGAATACTCGCAATACATATAGTCATACGATCAATTTCTAAATCCATGTACCTTAATATAAATTCACACTTCTGGCTCTCTAATAAAAATTTTATACTTAATGTGCGTTTTCAGAAAATTAAATGATATGTCTACATCACAGTGACCATAAAAGGATGTGTCTACATCACAGTGACCATAAAAGGATGTGTCTACATCACAGTGACCATTCGGAACTCACTTAAAGGATGTCTGTTCGGAAGCCTAACCGAGGTCCGCACCTATGTGAAAAGTTTATAAATAATTTACTGACAAGTTAATCATCATTTTTTAATCGATAGATTGCTATCTTCGTTTGCGGCACAGATGGGGTGGCTTTGTGGCATATGTAAGTACAAATTAATATTGATTGTGGTTTATGAGGTGTCATTTCCTCTTTAGTCCTAGGTTAATTATCAGCTGCACATTTTTGTATACATCACTGAACGAATGACCTACCTATCGTTCCAATTAACCAACAACAATTTCTCCAATCAACTAATTCCTCGCTCTTGCTTTGTCGTCCCAAATTCCATTAATACATATAATGTGTTTAAATACAATCCACATATTTATTAGAGTCAGCTCCTTCCTTTTGATATTACTTTACCACAAATTCGTTTAGAAGGTCAATTTGCATCCGGGTCATGAAGAGGCATGAAGATTTTAATGGCAAAATCCGATTTCGTTTATTTTGATGTATAGAAAAAAATGCAGTTACGTTTTCTACTTTACAGCTAAGCAGACACTATTCTTCTGCACGCTTAAGACCTTCATTCACAATTTGACGACACGAAATCATGGATAATGACGCATACACAGACCATCAGTTTCAAAGCTGTACAGCATCATAGAATGAACTCCTAGTGCCTTCAATATTCATCATTCGCTATCTCCAGAACCTACACCGTACATGGAAATTAATATTGATGAATATATATCTGCTAACATTGAACAAAGGAAATTGATTTGTAGAGGTATGAGTTTTGCGAAGTATTTTTTTTTTTTTTTTAACGATTGGTTAAATAAACATGACAGAATAGAGTAAGATGCAATTATTATGTAGGAAATAGAGCAAAACCTTCTGTTTATTCCATTGAAAATTCTATAACTTATGTTGTACTTGTCGCGATATTATCTACCACGTGGAATAGTGTAATGACAGTACACAGTCGAGTTCATTGGCCTATGAATTAAATAACTTATATCCCGTCCATATATTTACCGAACTATGAATACAATTATTGATCAGCAATAGGTTATCACGTAAAAATAAGGAAAAAACACTCAGTGGTAAAATAACTATAGCATAGGTCAGTTATGGTTTAGGTGAGTATAAATGAATCTTATCTAACACGAACTGACTACAGATAGGGAAATCTATTTATTGATTCGCCAGAATTAATGGCCGTTAACAATTTGTTCAGTGTAATTAGACTACGCTCAGAGTTAGGCCCTGGAATACCATATATACTTCGATCGGCGGGACTTTATACCGCGGTGTAGGGCCCGCTTCCCTATTTAGAGTGGTACTCAGTCGGTACGACGTCGCTGTTCAGGAGTGTTTATTGGGGTTTGGCTTAGTTTTATTACATTAATTCCAAGATTGCGGGCGGATCAGCTCTCAGGTAGCGGGGCAAGACCCGACGTTAGCAATATTTATAATCTCTATAAGTTATGGTTAAAAGTAAATGACGGTGTGCAGTCTATTTGTGCCAACTTCGTCATCAATACAAACAACATCACCTGGTGCTATAAATGTATTTCCAAGGACAGTTAAACAATACCAACATTAAATTTATTAAATTAAAATCACCACAGACACATATAAGATCAAAAGAAACAGGATAATTTATTCCAAAATATCAACAACAATAATAAAATCATCTGAAAGCAACTGCAATAGCAGCATCACAACTAACAATAGCAACTGTAATAGCAGCATCGTGTCTGATAACAACTGCAATAGCAGCAACAACAACTCGATATCAGCATCACAACTAACAATAGCAACTGCAATAGCAGCATCAAAACTTACAATAGCAACTGCAATAGCAGCATCGTAACTGATAACAACTGCAATAGCAGCAACAACAACTGCAATATCAGCATCACAACTAACAATAGCAACTGCAATAGCATTAGTACTAACAATAGCATCTGCAATAGCAGCAACAACAACTGCAATAGTAGCATAACAACTAAAAATAACAACTGCAACAGCAGCATTACAACTAACAATAGCAACTGCAATAGCAGCAACAACAACTGCGATAGCAGCAACAACGACTGCAATAGCAGCATCACAGCTTACAACAAAAACTGCAATAGCAGCATCACAACTAGAAATAACAACTGCAATAGTAGCATAACAACTTAAAATAACAACTGTAATAGCAGCATCACAACTAACAATAACAACCTCAATAGCAGCAACAAAAACTGCAATAGCAGCATCACAACTAAAAATATTAACTGCAATAACAGCATCACAACTAACAACAGCAACTGCAATAGTAACAATAGTCACACAATCACCACAAACAGCTATAACAGCAAGAACCAGCTACGTTAAATTCCATGTCAAAGGAAACCAGAAACAATTACTAGAATGTCAGCAACACTTATAACAGTACCAGTCATAAAGTCAGCGTCGTTATCACCAACAACAATACAAAACCAACAAATTCATCGATGGTATAAAAATCAACAATATGAAAAGAAGGACAAAATTATGCCACAGCACCATCATTACCAGTAACATCAATATGAATGACACCACCAAAACCAGGGTCCTGTTGTTGTTACTCAAACTATACTACACGTCATAGAGTCAAGCACAGTTAGTTATGTCATGCTATTTCTGGGAGGTGAGTTGATTAATTACGATAAAATATGTCAAAAACTACATGATGCGATAGCTACACGCATATGTACATTGTATAGAGCCTGTTTAGGCGCGAGACGAGGCAGAATAATTACAAATCTAGCATTATAGTATTTTATATGAGGTTCGTTCAATATGAGATTACTGTACAGAACTGTTATTAATTAGATTGCCGACAGGTTTTTATTTTACCAATGAGAGAAAGTTACAGCCAGCGTCTCTCCAATCCGTACTTTATGTATTGACCGTGTCTGTGATTTACAATGTCCCTTACAAAACCATATATGGTACTGTTGTGGAGGTAATATCTTTCTCTACCATAATTACCCCATCCGCGGCCACATTGCTTGTCTGATTCAAGTTTCAAGATTTATGTTTTTCATTCGACTTAGACACATAAATACGTGAATACCGGGTTAAATCTAGTTTTTCTAAACCCAACAGTTAATTTAAACACAGTATCTTCAACTGTACGACACGTTTTTGATGCTTCTACATGAAAATCAATACAACCTCAGCATTAAAAATTGAAAGGTGATAATAAATGATCCAAAGGACGGTTTGTACATCACATCGGATAGCTAATACCGTCTCAAACACAGGTAACTGTTTAAAGCCACTTTCAGCTAATCGTTTTGTGATTGATTCCCAAACTTGCATTCATTGCGCAAACCCAGTGTATTCTACGACATAAAACCGATGTATTATGTATAGTCCAGTAGAGACAGTCGGAATTCCAGCCACGGACCAGACTGAGTCTGACCTTAACCTTCAGTTCTCTCCCGCTCGTATTAACCTTACTAAGTGGAAAGCTAAATTATCGATCCACTCTCGTTTGAAATTATGAGATTTCAGTACATTGAAATTCACGATCAATACCTTTCGCGTGCAAACAGTGTATAACGTATATATACAGGTTTAAGAGATTTCGTTGTTTAAATATGTTTAAATAACTGAGTGCTAGCGGTAGTGGAGAGTGTACAGATTTTAATTCAATTTATTTATTTTTGTGGTTTTGATACCAAGCAGAAGGAATAGTGCATTCTCATTGGTGGAAAAGAGATACATGTAGATAAAATGATGGAATATATGGAAAAGGGGAGTTTCTGTAGTAACATTGTTACATGTATATGACGGAGAACAACTTAAACAAGGTCCCTTTGCAGGCCAAAAGATGCTTTTAAAGCCAATAAACAGAAAATTAAAAAGAGCTTGTTTTAAATAATTGAAGTCTGTGATATTTTTGAAATAAAAGGAGAAAAAATGTGATCATTGGCTTTAGTGTGTGGCAGATACACATCGTCATATAAGAACGATCAAAATTAAAAACGATGATTCTAAAAAAAAAAAAAAAAAAAAAAAAACACCAAATAGTCATGTCCACAATGCAATGCATGTATGATACAAGAAAGTTTCTTTTGTCTGCAATCTATCTCCCTGACAAAACATTTATAAAATAAACTTATAATGTAATTATGTTAGGAAGAAATTGGTTATGGATAGTATTCATTCATTTTAAGATCTGGTCGTAGATTAATTCATCACGTCATTTTTCTGTCGTTGTTATTCTAAAACAGACCTGACCAATTTTCTCAAGGAATTACCCTAAGATACGACACCTTACATAACATCACATCCGGTCTGGTTCGGGTGTCGGCTATAATTATTGCATAACGGATCACTCTAATTAGACAAACTAATTTCCTTTGTTCCATTAGTTTTGACTATAGACATATCTTCCCTACAGTGTCTATGACGAATTAGTAACTAAAAACAGTTTATCACACTTTTGTGACGAAATGACGGAACAAAAAACTAAATTAATATCCGTGTGTATTAGAAGCTGTCAGAGTGTGTGTTATACCGACACATCCGAAGGATTTTCTCTTTCCTTGAAGCCTGACAGGACAGTCTCGTCTGACTATAATAGACCTTCTCTATCATTTAGCGATTTAGGAATTTGCATAAACACCCCAAAACACCCATATATGTATAGTCATTTTAATAACAAGCAAATTTTTTGGATTGTAAAATAGTATTATAAAATTCACCATAACCGCAATTGCCAATTTTCCAGTTTAATAATTTATATATGTACATTGTATGTTTGTCATCAACAAATGGCCGTCCGATATTCGTTGCAATGTTAAGCTGCTCTTTCTTTGTATTGTTTTGGGTCTTATTTCTCTTATTGATGATCAGTACACTTCATGTAGTTAGTGGTGGTTATCTTTTTAAGCTAAAGCGAAGCCATTTCTGAATATTTATCACTTTGTTATAAATGTGTGTCATATCTAGCAATAACCTCCATCACATCGAAGTTAGATTGTTTCATCAGAAATGCAACAAACAAAAGAGTCTCAGGCAAGAACACTCAGTATCCAAGAAGCAAATGTGCTAACAGATAGTCAGTAAACATGAGAACGGCCATCTAATGTCCGAGAGACCACGCGCTGGAAGATAGTCTATATATATATTCTGGTCTCATCGTGGCGTAGTGATATCGATCAGTAGGAGATATAGTGCAACGCTTGCGCGAGATTAAAAGTATTTCGGGGATAAATTTGTGTTTTTGAGAAGTTGCCACTTTATTTGATTGGTTTGAATCAATACCGGGGAAAGATTAACCGTTTGTGTATAGCGCCAGGATAAAAGGAGCTGGGATGTGGCAAGCCTCGGGAATCCAGCAGAATCATGATTTACAAATAATACTCTATATATCAGTCACTAGATGGCGGAGGCTAAGAGCTTGGTGTATCAGAGAACCACATCCAGACACTATTAGACACCCAACTTAGAGAAAACTACATAGAGTCTGTCCGATATTAATATTCCGTGAATGAGGGCTCAAAATCAATATCGATTTGAAAGGTTTATGTCGAATTGACAGGAATTTGAAAATAATAATACCTACCATATAAGAGTACCTATTTTTATCTTGGTATAGTTTGTCCACAGGCAGACATAATTCGGTTAGGAGCATACAAGAAGAGTAAGTATATCATGTAGTTTTATCAGCTGTGTTACACACATTAAAAAAAAAAAAAAAAAACTAGTAAAGGTCAGCAATTTGAATAAAAGGTCACTCGACATTGCTTTTTAACAGTACAGATTCTCTAGACTTGTGACAAATGGTGATAATGTTCCTTCTGCAGTTTATAATGGAATAATGCCCCCGTTATATTACATGGTAAATGGGTCTCCGCTCTGATCTTGTTTGTCATCAAAACAGAACAATTGTGTGTTTATAGTTCCATAACAATAGAGAAATCAGATACTGGCCGCTACAAACATAGAGATATATTAATGTAATTGCGGGTTCTATCAGATGGGTTTGATAGTGTTGATGAAAAGCGATATTATCTGCAGAGAGAATACGTTATGTATTCAGAGATATTGTCGACAGTGTATTTCAGTATGATATCCCAGCATCTTTTGTTAAGCCCCCCATGAGAAACAGAACAGACGTCAACACTTCAACATTCAGACTACCATTGCATGTTAAATTGTCCCGCCATAAATCATGTTATTCAAATGGATACTTTGTGACGTTTTACAGTGCGATACATGTATGTATAGACTCCTCGTGAAATGAGCAAACTATGCATGTCGACGTATACTCACATTATTTAACATCAAAACACTGCTAAACAGTTAACACACTGCTGTGAGCCAAGAGTACAATTATCTTTAGTAGAAATATATCACTTTATCAACTCTTTCATTCAAACTTTATCTATAGTTTGTCTGTTGTTATATTGATGGTAACAATCGTTTTTTTATACTTGCCAAGAGAAACGAAAGCCAATATTTACGCCCGACTCCATTTCCTTCCCTCTTTTAAAGTTTTATTAATATGCGTTTGTGTGTTTAGCCCCGCAGGATCTACACAGAAATTCACACCAGCTTTACTTATTTTTGCAAAGTCACCTTACATATAAATAATTATCGTTACAAGGCCGTTTTTGGAAGGCTGACACACGCACTCTGAGCACTCATCATTGAAAGACTAACGAACTTTGAAAATTTACGTAGTACAATTCTAGGAATCAGAATTCATAGTCTTCAATACTGTTTATAATTTGATAATATACCAGATTTGAAATAAACGACAATTAACAATGCTATTTAACGACAAAAAAGTAAAACATCCGGGTGTGTGAAATCCCCTTGTTACTTTGAAATCCAGAGGAAGAAAAGTTCAATAAAAATCAAACGATTCAATATCATACAGATTGTAGTTTTGGGTAAAAATTAACGATAAAATATTAACATTCTGGAATTGATTGAAGGAGATATGATTGATTGAATGAATGAATGAGTGAATGAATGAATGAATACGTAAAATATTTATGAATTATTGTTTTCCCTTGTGTAAGAGGTAGTTGATTTTATATTCTGATATGTTTAATTTTCATATAAAACACGTTTTCGTGTTGCGACCAAAAAACAAGTGTCTAGTGCCAAGCACTGATGTTCTGTATTTAAGTATGTGAAAATACATCTGTACATCCATTAGGAAGAGTGGCATTATCTCACATCGATTATACATAAACTTTTACAATATCACGATGAGAAATTTTAAAATGTTGAATCACATCACTGTCTGCCTATTTCAGAGGCAGAGTGTCCAGGGAGTTGACGTGAAATTACGTAAACGTTAGGGTCATAATGCCTGTTCGTCTGAAAGCTATCCCTGTGAATCGCCTGAGAATGATCACTGATATCCACGAATTTCTAAATGGTATAAATACTTCTACTTCATAATGTCGATTTTCAGTGAAACGACTTTTCTTCATTGTGTCAATTGCCTTTTCAAAACATGGATTCTCTGCATGATATTGCTATTAACCGACATACAAAATGGTTTTATATTGTCTCCAATTAGAAATGCTTTGATGGGTAAATATAGGACTGCAGTTATGTCCAACTTTGGCACCTGGCCAAGCCCATACCACTCATTTTTCATTACCATTTTGTCATTTTAAAACTTGCATTTAGGACCTATTTACAATATACGATCTTGCTTATAACAAGCATTTTTGTTTTTGTTTATGGAAATATGACATAACACCTTAAAGTACTTCCCGGTTTGTTTTTGTTATGGAAATATAGACATAACACCTTAATGTTACTTCACCTGTTTGTTTTAGGTTATGGGAAATATGACATAACACCCTAATGTACTTTTCCCGGTTTGGTTTATGTTATGGAAAATATGACCATAACACCCTAATGTACGTCCCGGTTTGTTTATGTTATGGAAATATGACATAACACCCTAAAGTACTTCCCGTGTTGTTTATTGTTATGGAAAATATGACATAACACCTTAATGTACTTCCCGGTTTGTTTATGTTATGGAAATATGACATAACACCCTAATGTACTTCCCGGTTTGAATTTATGTTATGGAAATATGACATAAACACCCTAATGTACTTCCCGGTTTGTTTAGAGTACACTGAGATCTTCAAAACATAGATGTTATCGCAATGATCAATGGACGAAATATGAGGATTAGAAAGCAAGCTGAACTAAGGAACAAACATGGCTATCAATGTGGCATAAGACCTGTGACATAAAGAAAGCTTCCTATATGAAATTTTTATGAGTAGCTGATAAGCCGAGATGAACTTTTGCTGCTCTTTTCAATTTCGATCCATCAACTCTTACTATTTATGTAAGCTAGTTATGTATGCGAGCTAAAAGACCAGAGAAAGAAAGTGCAAATTCTTCCACTTAAACATAAACAACGAAAATACCATTTTTTTTCCATTTCAAACTTTAAAGAAAAAATTACATATCCATTTGTGAAAAGCCACATTCGAATATTAATCCTATGAGTTGGAGACGGTTTAGGAAAATTCAAAACGTTAAGAACAAAAAATACGTTGAGAAAGTAAGCTATATGCAGAACTGGAAATGATTTTGAAAAAAATACCTCAGATAGAATGGCAATTGAATAAGCACTGAACAATTTTCTTGGAATGGAACGAGTTGTCAAAATTGCCGAGTAATTCAGAATTTACCATGTACCTGGATAGTTTCTACACTAAGTCTTAGTTTTGGACAGGTTCAGAGTATGCACTTAAATAGGACTTTTGATGTTATATGAAGGGAAAGAAGAATCCAGTGAGAATGACGAATGACGCCTCCCGAGTATGTACGATTTACAGGTGATTGCCATCAGAAAAGTTTACGTGTACCTATAGATTCCGTCACGATACGTATATAACTTAACAAGGAACCAACCAAATGATCAACTTTATTCCCGGCTTATTTGTTTTTTATGTCTTCAGTGAAAACATAACCGAAAAACCCAATCCATAGGGTATATTTAGAAATCCTATAAGTAATGATACCAACTTGAAGAGTTGTCTATCTTTCTAATGTCGTAAGCATCAGGGCCTTTTTATGGCAGTCATTACTCTCAACCTATATTGCGGCGGCCTAGACTGTCTCGAGGCACTAAAGTGTCAGCTATCGCCTGTAAAATTGAAACAACAAATACGTAGACGGGTCCCTTTACTAAATTACACCAATTGGATACCCCGACTCTCCGAAATTACAGATTAGGGATATGAGGGACAGAGGCGGTAGACGGGAAAAAGGGGCGGCAAAGGGTTAAGTCTATAAATGCTCTACAATTACCCTGAGTGTCTATCCCATCCTGTTAAACCGTCTGTGAGTTGGGATTTACACAAAGTTTTGATGTAACGCGGCGTCGTGATTGGGTTCGGTAGATGAGGTTAGAGAAGGTAGGAGTAATGCTAGAATCAATGGTAGACTGTAGAGTGTACAATGTAGGAGCCATTTGTCATTAATGGCATACATGGTGACGCTGTATGTAGGAGGATTGTTGTTCGGTGGACAGGAATTTAAATCACCATTACCTTTTACACACAAATTTCCTCTCCCCTTAACAAGTTTCAGTATGCAAAAACTAAGTAGGTCACAGGAAGAACTCTCTTCTTCATCTCTTCCTCTACCCAAACCACTCAAATCTCCAAAATGCTGATTATTAGGTCCCTCCATTTAATTCAAGGCTAACACGACTAGGATTTTTTTGTCAGTAAATGCGTGAAAAGAGAGACATGTATTTTTGTTCTTTGTATTTTTTTACTATTCACAAAATCTTACAAAAAAAAAAAACCATACTTCTGCTGTGTTAATAAAATTATATTTGTAAATTATTGTAATGTTAAAAAAAAAACTATTGACTCAATCGGGGATCACGCTATATTAAATGGCCCTGGAAGGTTTCTAACCATCAGTATTTGTTTGGCATCTGATGGGGAGGATATTAGCAGGAGGAAGAGAGAGGGGAAATTCATTACAAACAAATACAATTATGTCTGGGACAATTTATGACCTGTTTGAGGTTTTTGTGTTTCTTTGTGTTTGTAAAAGAGGATGGGTAGAGATCGTTTTCGTATAACATCTCAGGGTCTGTAACAGGCTTCATTCCATGGTCACCGTTATGCCGATATAATTCCCAAATCAAATAAACATTTCCCTCTCATTCTGTTTTTAATTAATTTTTCATCCGACTCAGGCATTCAATATCTCTAAACATTGAATAATATTTAAACGTTGATAATTTGTAATTAGTATCTTTCTTCCACCATTTCTGTACTTAGCTATATTTCCCTCTGGTTAAACGACATCTCATTTCAAATGTTAGCTGAGATCAAAGTACTTGGACTTAGAAGTGTGAAATTCACGTCCATTACACCTTGAAAAATGGCTTGCTATCCATTCACCAAATGGGCCGGTGTGTTTGCCATATTGATATCATAGTACATGTAACAGTAATCTTTGTAATATACGGTACTCAAAAAAAAAAAAAAAATTAAAAAAAAAAGTTACGTAATATTACCTTGTGTACATCATGACGTCGTGAAACGGCTACCGTATGCTAGACGTCCAAGATTAAAAGAAATATATAAAATCAGGTATCGAAATAATGATGTACAGTAACTAGGGTTTTATGTTATTTTTTTGCTTTGTCTGCGTTCTGTGGTCGTTGTCTCCAACACTCATGACAGTATTATGTAGTATATATCACATGACATGGGTTTGTTAATTAAATTAAACTGGATCTAATTGCAGTGATATAATAGAGACAATACATAATATAGACAATCACGGTATTAGTTCACGCTATGACTTAGCTACATTTTTTGTACCTCAAGCTCGTTGATTAAATTTAATATCCGATTGAAAAAATCGCACCTAAAACGCGCAGAATATTATCCCTTTGTGATAACAAAATGATATTTACACTGGAACTCCCTTCTGCATGGTCAGATCTTAGTTTCATTCTATTACAAGCCCCAATGACAGGTAAATTTGTACTTAAAAAAAAATAAATTAAGTTGCAGAATCGTCCGTGTTAAGAGGGTCAGTGTTACAATCTCGTGTATCAGACATCTTGCTCGCCTCGCAATTGGTGTTTCCTATCGCATGGTGGGATAAACAGAGCATTGGAAACGTGTGTGATATGAGTCCTCCTAGCGGGATTCCATGTCCAGATCAACCAAGATATCCTTATCCTTCCGCTCCGGGATAGATGAAAGGACCAGAGTCATTACGCTTGTGTAGGTTCTATCTAAAATTAGATCCGGTTAAATGATATCTCTCCAAGGAAGTTATATGTGATATCAAAGTGTTGACAAGAGAAATATCGACATTTTCTCGTATTTTAAGGTTGGTATAA
>NC_091143.1:1393817-1561049 GCF_041381155.1 Argopecten irradians | reverse complement strand
TGCCTGAAGATCTGCAGTAGAGCTTTGGCTACCGGAATTCTATCATTACCACAGAGATTGAAGAGTTCCAGTATGTTACTGAGATCGCCATTAAGGATGAGCTGTCAAAAATAACCAACACATATATCCAAGGATGATACTTCTAATGTAACAAAGGACGTTGACTTCTCGAGAATCCAAGGACATTCTCGCATAATTAAACATGCTTTAAATTATGATGGAAAAAGAGCAAAAATCTTTATTTACACAGACCATAGGTAACAGCAAAATAATTCATACGGATATTTTATTTTTATTATATGAGGATTTATGTGGAAACAAAATGATTAAAAGGAAAGTTAAATATTGTAAAACACTACCAAATGTTGCCAGGAAAATGTATTGTTAACAAAATTGATTTAAAACAATACTGACCCAAAGCATTAATAATTAAGATCAGTCGGCCAAAAACATGTGGTAGGATTACCTCTTTCAATGTCAAGTACTTCTCCTCCGGCATTATAATCTCGTGAAGGTATCGAGCTCGAATACGTAAGGAGCCTGTGTCGCTACGCATGGCTGGGTTCAGGGCTTGTAACATATGCCATTTGTCGTAACAGTCTGTATCTTTTACATCTACCACTGGGATTGTAATATTGGCTGTAAATGTCAGAATTAGTATCCTCATCAAATATCTCAATTCTCACTGGGATGGTAAAACTTTCTAGTAGTCATTTGTAAATAAGATCAATTAAAAGTAGGAAAGGATAACTACAGCAGCAATCAACAAGTTGTTATAAACATCAGGCACCACACATTAAATATCTTTCACATTCCTGTATTTACCATAATTTTGTTTTATAGAATGTCACTCACCATTCATAATTTGGGGAATTACAACCTATACATAACGGTAAATCTGTGGAAGTTTGGGTCCAAATTTGACAAATAACCCCAGCACAAAGCACAACCTGTATAACAGTACATAGGTATCTTCACTATACCATTCCAACTGTTCATTGAGTAACTCAGGAAGTAACTCCCCAGTCTGTACTGTTGTGGTGAGGTTATATGTCCATAGTGTTGTCAAATCACTAAACAAACTCACAATCACTCCCACTCATTGTTGAGGATGACACTTACCAATTTCTTGATCTTTTGTTCGTCGGCTGTGATTGCAGATTGTTATGCTGAAATCCTCTATGTCACAAGGAATATCACTGCAATGTATAAGTTATATAAAGTAACAGGAGTTTGGTACTGATAGCTATAGTCATTCTACAGCAGATCAATTTGTGAATTTATGATGCCTCTTGATGATGAAGTTGATGTCAATATCACTGTAAATGTATTTTTTCAGTTTACTATAGAGCTACTAGATCCAGTAATTGAAGTTTCTGTAAACTGATTTAGGCATCAATGGTTTTTTTTTCTATAGGCAAATTTACAATTATACTATCTGTATTCTCTCACAATTATCATCCTATGAAGTGTTGGCTTTATATCTTGGATATACTCTTAAAATTAAGTTACCATATATCCAGTTATTTTCAAGGATTATGTGGCATATAGTCATGGTTACAAAAATTTGAACAATAGATTAATAATAAGTTAATTAAAGTTTCTCTTCAAAGCCAAACAATAAAATTTTCAATAACATGTCAAAGGTTAAGGTTATGGTTGTAAGTGAGAGTCATGGATTATTTTCCACACAGAAATAACCAGCTATATGGTTTGCTAAAATTTTTATTCAAGGTTAATAGAAATTTTGTTTACTCTAGTATAAACTTGTCGCCCCACATAGGGTTGGTTAATAGAAATTTTGTTGGTTAATATAAATTTTGTTTACTCTAGTATAAACTTGTCGCCCCACATAGGGTTGGTTAATAGAAATTTTGTTTACTCTAGTATAAACTTGTCGTCCCACATAGGATTGGTGCCCTCCTCCACTTGTGTGCGACAAACTCGCACGTTATTGAGAGATACTATACAGTACGGATGGAGGCGGCAGCGGTCTTGGTCGGTATGACTCGAGGTCAACACTCCACTGTAAGGTCGCGCTGCTTTTTCACGTGAACGAGATGGATCGGGTTGCGCTAGGGTTATTAAACAGTAAGGTCTTCTCAGTACCCTCTTCATCTGTGTTCTGTACAAAGTACATCCAATAATACACCTTTATCCATGGTCGTACATGGACCAGTATACAAACACCTTTATCCATGTCTGTAAAATACATCATAACACGATTCCGATATTTGCAACCTTTATCCATGTCATGTATATACATCAATATAAACTTTATCCACTGTCTGTAAAAATTACAACACATATACACCTTTATCTGTGTCTGTAAATACATCAATATACACCGTTTATTCCATGTCTGCTAAATACTTCAAATATACACCTTTATCTGTGTACTGTAAATAAATCAATAATACACCATAGTCCATGTCATGTGATTACATACACATACCTTCACTCTTATACCAATGTCTGAAAATACAAAGGCACATTATACACTTCTTTAACCATGTCTCTGTTATCCGTTCAAATATACACCTGTATCTGTGTCTGTTAAATACATCAATATACACACTTTATCCATGTCTGTAAATACACTAATATAACACCCTTATAATCCATATCTGTAAATACTTCTAATTTTAAACTTTATTCTCCATGTCTGTAATTATCATCTATATACGCACTTTATCCCCATGGCTCGTAAGATACATCAATATACACCTTTAACCATGTTCTGTAAATACACCCAATATACAAACAACCTTTATCCATGTCTGAGTAAATACATCAAATATACACCATTATCTAATGTCTGTAAATACATCAATATTCCCATTTCTTAATCTAGTGGACCTGTTACAATACATCAATATACACCTTTGATCCAGTCTGTAAATACATCAATATACATCTTTATCCATGTCTGTAAAATACATCAATAAACACCTTTATTGTGTGTCTGTAAATCACATCAATATTACACCTTTATCCATGTCTGTTCAAATACATCATTTAATCCTTTATCCCAGCTTGTAAATTACGTCAATGATACACCTTTTATCCATGTCCTGAATATACATCAATATACACCTTTATCCATGTCTGTAAATACATCAATAAACACTTTTATCCATGTCTGTAAATACATCAGCAATACACCTTTTTCTCCATGTCTGTAAATACACCAATATACACCTTTATCACATGTCTGTAATACACCCAATATACACCTTTATCCATGTCTGTAAGATACAACATTATTACCACTCATTTATCCATGTCTCTGTAAATACATCAATGTACTCCTTTAAATCCATGTCTGTAAATACATCAATTATACACCTTTTATTAGTGTCTGTAAATACATCAATATACACTTTAATCCATGTCTGTAAATCCTAATCTAATATACACCTTAATCTGGTGTCTGTAAATACACATATACACCTTTATCCAATCTGTAAATACATCCAATATACACCCTTTATCGGTGTCCCTGCAAATACATCAATTTACTAACTTTAACCCCATGTACTGTAGAATACATCAATAAACACCTTTTTACAATCCTTTCAATACATCAATGTACAGTTTATCCATGTCCTGTAAATACATCAATATACCAGCTTTATCCATGTCTGGTAAATACTTTCAATATTACCTCCTTTTATCTGTGTCTGTAATCATAATTCAATATATCACTTTAATCAAACTGTCTAGTACAATACATTTAACATTATAACACCCTCTTATCTGTGATCCTGTACAATACATCATCTTATACACTTTATAGCCATGTCTGTTAATACATCATTATGCCACCATGTAATTCATGTACAGTAAATACTTCAAATATACAACCTTTATCTGTGTCCCTGTAAAATACACTCAATATACTCACTATAATCTGTGTATTGTAAAACTGACATTCAATTATACAACCTTAATCCATGTCAGTAAATACTTCAATATACACCATTTATTCATGTCTGTAAAGACATCCGAATATATACCATAATCCATGTCTTGCAAATACACCAAATATACACCTTTATTCCATGTCTGTACATCTATCAATAATACACCTTTAATCCATATTCTGTAAATACATCAATAATACACCTTATTTTTCAATTGGTCTGTAAAATTACATCAATATACACATTTTATTAATGTCTGTAAATACATCAAATATACACCTTTTATCCATGTACTGTAAATACATCAATATTCACATTTATCAATGTCCTTAAAAACATCAATATACAACCTTTATCTGTGTTTGTAAATAACATCAATGATACAAACATTTATCCATGATTGTAAATACACTCAATATACACCTCTTATCTGTGTCTGTAAAATACTTAAATACTTACACCTTCATTCTGTGTCCTGATAATACATCAATTATACACATTTATCCATGTCTGTAATACAACCAATTACACCTTTATCCTGTCGTTAATACATCTATACTAACCACCTTTATCCAATGTCTGTAATATTATATCACTATACAACCTTTATCTATGTCTGTAAATAACATCAATATTACACCTTTATATCTGTGTCTTGTACATACATCAATATACACTTTTTTGAATCCCCCCCCATGATCTGTAAATACATCAATTATTACACCCTTATTATATGTCTGTAAATAAATCCATATACCACCTTTATCTGTGTCAGTAACATTCCTTCAATAATAAACCTTTATCCATGTCTGTAAATACATTAATATACACCTTTATCCATGTCTGTAAATACATCAATATACACCTTTATCTTTGTCTGTAAAAACATCAATATTACACCTTTATCGGTGGTCTGAAAATACAACAATATGAAAACCTTATTCCATGTCTTGTTAAATACATCAATATACAGTCTTATCATATCTTATAAATTAATTATCGTCTGCAATTGTATGAGAAATAGTGTATCAATAGTTCATCCCCCCGCTTGATCTAAATAACGAGGATCATCAACCCATGGCTCTAATAAGTTGCGTTATGTTTTTACACTAAAACTCACCTGAGCAAAATCGCTGTTTTCCGTACATAAATAATAGATTTGGTAGTGGTTAGGTAAGAACTGGCTATAGTTATAAGCCTGGGAGAGCAGTTTGGCCTAAACACAAACCATGAAATAAGTGTGTCAAAAGTGTAAACCATGAAATTCCATTTCATTTTTTAATATTTAAAAGGAGTGAATTTTGTCATTCTGACTTAACTGTAATGCACGAAAACAGATAAGATACCATCAATAAAACAAAATTTGGAAATAAAAAAAAGACTAGAACCAACTCGTTTTTATAAAATTGACAACATAAAAAATTGTGATTTTCTACAACCTTCAAAGGGGAGGATCATTCTAATTATCGACATCTCTTCCCATACTTTAACATTATTGTGATGAAACAATTGAATTGTATCTGTTTTACTTTTGTATGAAATGTCAAATCCTTGACACAAATTCTGTAAATCTATACCTCTAAGTAAAGTATGTGTTTAGTAATCAACCTACCTGCCAAAGAAGCTGTCATGGACATGGGTAGAAGAAGAACTGTAAAGTTTGAACTATGTATAGTAAGTAAGTATGTGTTTGTATCAACCTACCTGCCAAAGTAAGCTGTCATGGACTGGTAGGAGGAACTGTTAAGTTAGATCTATGTAAAGTAAGTATGTGTTAGTATCAACCTACCCTGCCAAAGATCGCTGTCATGGACTGATGGGTAGAAGGAACTGTAACGTTAGATCTATGTAAGTAAGTATGTGTTTGTGTATCAAACCTACCTGCCAAAGAAGCTTGTCATGGGACTGGGTAAGAAGTGAACTGTATGTTAGATCTATGTAAGTATGTATAGGTGTTTGTATCAACCCTACCTGCCAAAGAAGCTGTCATGGACTGGGTAGAAGGAACTGTAAGTTAGATCTATGTAAGTAAGTATGTGTTAGTATCAACCTACCTGCCAAAGAAGCTGTCATTGGACTGGGGTAGAAGGAACTGTACAGTTAGTACTATGTAAGTAAAGTATGGTGTTAGTAATCAAACCTACGTGTCCAAAGAAGCTGTCATGGAACTGGGTAGCGAAGAAGAACATGTAAGTTAGATCTAAAGTAAGTATGTGTATCAACCTTACCTTGTAAAGTATGTGTTATAATGTATAAACCTAACCTGCCAAAGAAGCTGTCATGGACTGGGTAGAAGGAACTGTAAGTTAGATCTATGTAAGTAAAGTATGTGTTTAGTTGTCAACCTACCTGCCATAAGAAGCTGTCATGGACAGGGTAGAATAGGAACTGTATGTTTAGATCTATGAGATACCTGTAAGTATGTGTGAACTGTGTTAGTTAGGTCTATGTAAGTATATGTGTCTTTGTATGTAAGTATGTGTTTATATCAACCTACCTGCCAAAGAAGCTGTCATGGACTGGGTAGAGGAACTGTAAGTGTAGATCTATGTAAGTAAGTATGTGTTTTGTATCAACCTACCTGCCAAAGAAGCTGTCATGGACTGGGTAGAAGGAACTGTAAGTTAGATCTATGTAAGTAAGTATGTGTTAGTATCAACCTACCTGCCAAGAAGCTGTCATGGACTGGGTAGAAGGAACTGTAAGTTAGATCTATGTAAGTAAGTACGTGTTTGTATCAACCTACCTGCCAAAGATGCTGTCATGGACTGGGTAGAAGGAACTGTAAGTTAGATCTATGTAAGTAAGTATGTGTGTCTATGTAAGTAAGTATGTGTTAGTATCAACCTACCTGCCAAAGAAGCTGTCATGGACTGGGTTAGAAGGAACTGTAAGTTAGATCTATGTAAGTATAGTATGTGTCTATTGTAATAAGTATGTGTTTATATCAACCTACCTGCCAAAGAAGCTGTCATGGACTGGGGTAGAAGGAACTGTAAGTTAGATCTATGTAAGTAAGTATGTGTTAGTATCAACCTACCTGCCAAAGAAGCTGTCATGGACTGGGTAGAAGGAACTGTACGTTAGATCTATGTAAGTAAGTATGTGTTAGTATCAACCTACCTGTCCTTAGAAGCTGTCATGGACTGGGTAGAAGGAACTGTAAGTTAGATCTATGTAAGTAAATGTATGTGTTTGTATCAACCTACCTGCCAAAGAAGCTGTCATGGACTGGGTTAGAAGGAACTGTAATGTTAGATCTATGTAAGTAAGTATGTGGTTAGTATCAACCTACCTGCCAAAGAAGCTGTCATGGTACCTGGTTGAAGAACTGTATGTTAGATCTAAGTAAGTAAGTATGTGTATTGTGTTTACTGAGTTTATCAACCTACCTGCCAAAGAAGCTGTCATGGACTGGGTAGAAGGAACTGTAAGTTAGATCTATGTAAGTAAGTATGTGTCTATGTAAGTAAGTATGTGTTAGTATCAACCTACCTGCCAAAGAAGCTGTCATGGACTTGGTAGAAGGAACTGTAAGTTAGATCTATGTAAAGTAAGTATGTGTGACTATGTAAGTAAGTATGTGTTTTTGTATCAACCTACCTGCCAAAGAAGCTGTGATGGACTGGGTAGAAGGAACTGTAAGTTAGATCTATGTAAGTAAGTATGTGTTTGTATCAACCTACCTGCCAAAAGAAGCTGTCATGGACCTGGGTAGAAGGAACTGTAAGTTAGATCTATGTAAGTAAGTATTGTGTTTGTATCAACCTACCTGCCAAAGAAGCTGTCATGGACTGGGTAGAAGGAACTGTAAGTTAGATCTATGTAAGTAAGTATGTGTTTGTATCAACCTACCTGCCAAAGAAGCTGTCATGGACTGGGTAGAAGGAACTGTAAGTTAGATCTATGTAAGTAAGTATGTGTTAGTATCAACCTACCTGCCAAAGAAGCTGGTCATGGACTGGGTAGAAGGAACTGTAAGTTAGATCTATGTAAGTAAGTTATGTGTTTGTACCAACCTACCTGCCAAAGAAGCTGTCATGGACTGGGTAGAAGGAACTGTAAGTTAGATCTAAGTGTAAGTAAGTGTGTTTTTAATCAAACCTACCTGCCAAAGAAGCTGTCATGGACTGGGTTAGAATAAAATGTAAGTTAGATCTATGTACAGTAAGTATGTGTGTTGTATCAACCTACCTGTCATAGAAGCTGTCATGGACTGGGTAGAAATGAACAGTAAGTTAGGTCTATGTAAGTAAGTATGTGTCTATGTAATAAGTATGTGTTAGTATCAACCTACCTGCCAAAGAAGCTGTCATGGACTGGGTAGAATGAACTGTAAGTTAGATCTATTTAAGTAAGTATGTGTTAGTATCAACCTACCTGTCATAGAAGCTGTCATGGACTGGGTAGAATGAACTGTAATGTTAGGTCTATGTAAGTAAGTATGTGTCTATGTAAGTAAGTATGTGTTAATATCAACCTACCTGCCAAAGAAGCTGTCATGGACTGGGTTAGGAGGAACTTTAAGTTAGATCTATGTAAGTAAGTATGTGTTAGTATCAACCTACCTGCCAAAAGAAGCTGTCATGGACAGGGTAGAAGGAACTTTAAGTTAGATCTATGTAAGTAAGTATGTGTTAGTATCAACCTACCTGCCAAAGAAGCTGTGATGGACTGGGTAGAAGGAAATGTAAGTTAGATCTATGTAAGTAAGTATGTGTCTATGGTAAGTAAGTATGTGTTAGTATCAACCTACCTGCCAAAGATGCTGTCATGGACTGGGTAGAAGGAACTGTACGTTAGATCTAAGTAAGTATGTAGTGTTTGTATCAACCTACCTGCCAAAGAAGCTGTCATGGACTGGGTAGAAGGAACTGTAAGTTAGATCTATGTAAGTAAGTATGTGTTAGTATCAACCTACCTGCCAAAGAAGCTGTCATGGACTGGGTAGAAGGAACTGTACGTTAGATCTATGTAAGTAAGTATGTGTTAGTATCAACCTACCTGTCATAGAAGCTGTCATTGACTGGGTAGAAGGAACTGTAAGTTAGATCTATGTAAGTAAGTATGTGTTTGTATCAACCTACCTGCCAAAGAAGCTGTGATGGACTGGGTAGAAGAAGGAACTGTAAGTTAGATCTATGTAAGTAAGTATGTGTTTGTACCAACCTACCTGCCAAAGAAGCTGTCATGGACTGGGTAGAAGGAACTGTAAGTTTGATCTATGTAAGTAAGTATGTGTTAGTATCAACCTACCTGCCAAAGAAGCTGTCATGGACTGGGTAGAAGGAACTGTAAGTTAGATCTATGTAAGTAAAGTATGTGTTTGTATCAACCTACCTGCCAAAGAAGCTGTCATGGACTGGGTAGAAGGAACTGTAAGTTAGATCTATGTAAGTAAGTATGTGTCTATGTAAGTAAGTATGTGTTAGTATCAACCTACCTGCCAAAGAAGCTGTCATGGACTGGGTAGAAGGAACTGTACGTAAGTTAGATCTATGTAAGTAAGTATGTGTTAGTATCAACCTACCTGCCAAAGAAGCTGTCATGGACTGGGTAGAAGGAACTGTAAGTTAGATCTATGTAAGTAAGTATGTGTTAGTATCAACCTACCTGCCAAAGAAGCTGTCATGGACAGGGTAGAAGGAACTGTAAGTTAGATCTATGTAAGTAAGTATGTGTTAGTATCAACCTACCTGCCAAAGAAGCTGTCATGAACTGGGTAAGAGGAACTTTAAGTTAGATCTATGTAAGTAAGTATGTGTTAGTATCAACCTACCTGTCAAAGAAGCTGTCATGGACTGGGTAGAAGGAACTGTACGTTAGATCTATGTAAGTAAGTATGTGTCTATGTAAGTAAGTATTGTGTTTGTATCAAACCCTACCTGCCAAAGAAGCTGTCATGGACTGGGTAGAAGGAACTGTAAGTTAGATCTATGTAAGTAAGTATGTGTTAGTATCAACCTACCTGCCAAAGAAGCTGTCATGGACTGGGTAGAAGGAACTGTACGTTAGATCTATGTAAGTAAGTATGTGTTAGTATCAAACCTACCTGTCAAAGAAGCTGTCATGGACTGGGTAGAAGGAACTGTAAGTTAGATCTATGTAAGTAAGTATGTGTTTGTATCAACCTACCTGCCAAAGAAGCTGTGTGATGGACTGGGTAGAAGGAACTGTAAGTTAGATCTATGTAAGTAAGTATGTGTTTAGTATCAACCTACCTGCCAAAGAAGCTGTCATGGACTGGGTAGAAGGAACTGTAAGTTAGATCTATGTAAGTAAGTATGTGTTTGTATCAACCTACCTGCCAAAGAAGCTGTCATGGACTGGGTAGAAGGAACTGTACGTTAGATCTATGTAAGTAAGTATGTGTTAGTATCAACCTACCTGCCAAAGAAGCTGTCATGGACTGGGTAGAAGGAACTGAACTGTAAGTTAGATCTATGTAAGTAAGTATGTGTTAGTATCAACCTACCTGCCAAAGAAGCTGTCATGGACTGGGTAGAAGGAACTGTAAGTTAGATCTATGTAAGTAAGTATGTGTTTGTATCAACCTACCTGTCAAAGAAGCTGTCATGGACTGGGTAGAAGGAACTGTAAGTTAGATCTATGTAAGTAAGTATTTGTTATATCAACCTACCTGCCAAAGAAGCTGTCATGGACTGGGTAGAAGGAACTGTAAGTTAGATCTATGTAAGTAAGTATGTGTTTGTATCAACCTACCTGCCAAAGAAGCTGTCATGGACTGGGTAGAAGGAACTGTAAGTTAGATCTATGTAAGTAAGTATGTGTCTATGTAAGTAAGTATGTGTTAGTATCAACCTACCTGCCAAAGAAGCTGTCATGGACTGGGTAGAAGGAACTGTAAGTTAGATCTATGTAAGTAAGTATGTGTTAGTATCAACCTACCTGCCAAAGAAGCTGTCATGGACTGGGTAGAAGGAACTGTAAGTTAGATCTATGTAAGTAAGTAATGTGTTGGATGTAGTATCATCACCTACCTGCCAAAGAAGCTGTCATGGACTGGGTAGAAGGAACTGTAAGTTAGATCTATGTAAGTAAGTATTTGTCTATGTAAGTAAGTATGTGTTAGTATCAACCTACCTGCCAAAGAAGCTGTCATGGACTGGGTAGAAGGAACTGTAAGTTAGATCTATGTAAGTAAGTATGTGTTTTAGTATCAACCTACCTGCCAAAGAAGCTGTCATGGACTGGGTAGAAGGAACTGTAAGTTAGATCTATGTAAGTAAGTATGTGTTAGTATCAACCTACCTGCCAAAGAAGCTGTCATGGACAGGGTAGAAGGAACTGTAAGTTAGATCTATGTAAGTAAGTATGTGTCTATGTAAGTAAGTATGTGTTAGTATCAACCTACCTGTCATAAGAAGCTGTCATGGACTGGGTAGAAGGAACTGTAAGTTAGATCTATGTAAGTAAGTATGTGTCTATGTAAGTAAGTATGTGTTAGTATCAACCTACCTGCCAAAGAAGCTGTCATGGACTGGGTAGAAGGAACTGTAAGTTAGATCTATGTAAGTAAGTATTTGTCTATGTAAGTAAGTATGTGTTAGTATCAACCTACCTGCCAAAGAAGCTGTCATGGACTGGGTAGAAGGAACTGTAAGTTAGATCTATGTAAGTAAGTATGTGTTAGTATCAACCTACCTGCCAAAGAAGCTGTCATGGACTGGGTAGAAGGAACTGTAAGTTAGATCTATGTAAGTAAGTATGTGTTAGTATCAACCTACCTGTCAAAGAAGCTGTCATGGACTGGGTAGAAGGAACTGTAAGTTAGATCTATGTAAGTAAGTATGTGTCTATGTAAGTAAGTATGTGTTAGTATCAACCTACCTGCCAAAGAAGCTGTCATGGACTGGGTAGAAGGAACTGTAAGTTAGATCTATGTAAGTAAGTATGTGTTAGTATCAACCTATGTAAGTAAGTATGTGTTAGTAGTATCAACCTACCTGCCAAAGAAGCTGTCATGGACAGGGTAGAAGGAACTGTAAGTTAGATCTATGTAAGTAAGTATGTGTTAGTATCAACCTACCTGCCAAAGAAGCTGTCATGGACTGGGTAGAAGGAACTGTATGTTAGATCTATGTAAGTAAGTATGTGTTAGTATCAACCTACCTGTCAAAGAAGCTGTCATGGACTGGGTAGAAGGAACTGTAAGTTAGATCTATGTAAGTAAGTATGTGTTTGTATCAACCTACCTGCCAAAGAAGCTGTCATGGACTGGGTAGAAGGAACTGTAAGTTAGATCTATGTAAGTAAGTATGTGTTAGTATCAACCTACCTGCCAAAGAAGCTGTCATGGACTGGGTAGAAGGAACTGTAAGTTAGATCTATGTAAGTAAGTATGTGTTAGTATCAACCTACCTGCCAAAGAAGCTGTCATGGAACTGGGTAAGAGGAACTTTAAGTTAGATCTATGTAAGTAAGTATGTGTTTAGTATCAACCTACCTGCCAAAGAAGCTGTCATGAACTGGGTAGAAGGAACTTTAAGTTAGATCTATGTAAGTAAGTATGTGTTAGTATCAACCTACCTGCCAAAGAAGCTGTCATGGACTGGGTAGAAGGAACTGTAAGTTAGATCTATGTAAGTAAGTATGTGTTTGTATCAACCTACCTGCCAAAGAAGCTGTCATGGACTGGGTAGAAGGAACTGTAAGTTAGATCTATGTAAGTAAGTATGTGTTAGTATCAACCTACCTGCCAAAGAAGCTGTCATGGACTGGGTAGAAGGAACTGTAAGTTAGATCTATGTAAGTAAGTAGATCTATGTAAGTAAGTATGTGTTTGTATCAACCTACCTGCCAAAGAAGCTGTCATGGACTGGGTAGAAGGAACTGTAAGTTAGATCTATGTAAGTAAGTATGTGTTTGTATCAACCTACCTGCCAAAGAAGCTGTCATGGACTGGGTAGAAGGAACTGTAAGTTAGATCTATGTAAGTAAGTATGTGTTTGTATCAACCTACCTGCCAAAGAAGCTGTCATGGACTGGGTAGAAGGAACTGTAAGTTAGATCTATGTAAGTAAGTATGTGTTAGTATCAACCTACCTGCCAAAGAAGCTGTCATGGACTGGGTAGAAGGAACTGTAAGTTAGATCTATGTAAGTAAGTATGTGTTAGTATCAACCTACCTGCCAAAGAAGCTGTCATGGACTGGGTAGAAGGAACTGTAAGTTAGATCTATGTAAGTAAGTATGTGTCTATGTAGTAAGTATGTGTTTGTATCAACCTACCTGCCAAAGAAGCTGTCATGGACTGGGTAGAATGAACTGTAAGTTAGATCTATGTAAGTAAGTATGTGTTAGTATCAACCTACCTGCCAAAGAAGCTGTCATGGACTGGGTAGAAGGAACTGTAAGTTAGATCTATGTAAGTAAGTATGTGTTAGTATCAACCTACCTGCCAAAGAAGCTGTCATGGACTGGGTAGAAGGAACTGTAAGTTAGATCTATGTAAGTAAGTATGTGTTAGTATCAACCTACCTGTCATAGAAGCTGTCATGGACTGGGTAGAAGGAACTGTAAGTTAGATCTATGTAAGTAAGTATGTGTCTATGTAAGTAAGTATGTGTTAGTATCAACCTACCTGCCAAAGAAGCTGTCATGGACTGGGTAGAAGGAACTGTAAGTTAGATCTATGTAAGTAAGTATGTGTTAGTATCAACCTACCTGCCAAAGAAGCTGTCATGGACTGGGTAGAAGGAACTGTAAGTTAGATCTATGTAAGTAAGTATGTGTTAGTATCAACCTACCTGCCAAAGAAGCTGTCATGGACTGGGTAGAAGGAACTGTAAGTTAGATCTATGTAAGTAAGTATGTGTTAGTATCAACCTACCTGCCAAAGAAGCTGTCATGGACAGGGTAGAAGGAACTGTAAGTTAGATCTATGTAAGTAAGTATGTGTTTATGTATCAAACCTACCTGCCAAAGAAGCTGTCATGGACTGGGTAGAAGGAACTGTAAGTTAGATCTATGTAAGTAAGTATGTGTTTGTATCAACCTACCTGCCAAAGAAGCTGTCATGGACTGGGTAGAAGGAACTGTAAGTTAGATCTATGTAAGTAAGTATGTGTTAGTATCAACCTACCTGCCAAAGAAGCTGTCATGGACTGGGTAGAAGGACGTAACTGTAAGTTATGTTTATCTATGTAAGTAATAGTGTTTTGTATCAACCTACCTGCCAAAGAAGCTGTCATGGACTGGGTAGAAGGAACTGTAAGTTAGATCTATGTAAGTAAGTATGTGTTAGTATCAACCTACCTGCCAAAGAAGCTGTCATGGACTGGGTAGAAGGAACTGTAAGTTAGATCTATGTAAGTAAGTATGTGTTAGTATCAACCTACCTGCCAAAGAAGCTGTCATGGACTGGGTAGAAGGAACTGTATGTTAGATCTATGTAAGTAAGTATGTGTTTTTATCAACCTACCTGCCAAAGAAGCTGTCATGGACTGGGTAGAAGGAACTGTAAGTTAGATCTATGTAAGTAAGTATGTGTTAGTATCAACCTACCTGCCAAAGAAGCTGTCATGGACTGGGTAGAAGGAACTGTAAGTTAGATCTATGTAAGTAAGTATGTGTTAGTATCAACCTACCTGCCAAAGAAGCTGTCATGGACTGGGTAGAAGGAACTGTAAGTTAGATCTATGTAAGTAAGTATGTGTTTGTATCAACCTACCTGTCATAGAAGCTGTCATGGACTGGGTAGAAGGAACTGTAAGTTAGATCTATGTAAGTAAGTATGTGTCTATGTAAGTAAGTATGTGTTAGTATCAACCTACCTGCCAAAGAAGCTGTCATGGACTGGGTAGAAGGAACTGTAAGTTAGATCTATGTAAGTAAGTATGTGTTTGTATCAACCTACCTGCCAAAGAAGCTGTCATGGACTGGGTAGAAGGAACTGTAAGTTAGATCTATGTAAGTATGTGTTAGTATCAACCTACCTGCCAAAGAAGCTGTCATGGACTGGGTAGAAGGAACTGTAAGTTAGATCTATGTAAGTATGTGTTAGTATCAACCTACCTGCCAAAGAAGCTGTCATGGACTGGGTAGAAGGAACTGTAAGTTAGATCTATGTAAGTAAGTATGTGTTTGTATCAACCTACCTGCCAAAGAAGCTGTCATGGACTGGGTAGAAGGAACTGTAAGTTAGATCTATGTAAGTAAGTATGTGTTTGTATCAACCTACCTGCCAAAGAAGCTGTCATGGACTGGGTAGAAGGAACTGTAAGTTAGATCTATGAGGCCCTTAGGTTTGGATCTCTGTCAAAATATCACAATATTATTAATACTCCTACAAGCTTATCATATAGAAAATCTACACAAAATATAATGGAGTTTAACAAATCAAGTCTCTATATAAGTTCATGAATGAGGATGAAGTAAAGATATGTTTGAAAAACTTGCTATTGCAATGTTAATTTTTCAGGTATAAATCTTGACAGACTTTCAGATGTTGTAACCGACCTTAAAAGTCAAGGTCAAGGGTAATCTATCTACATTACATTTTACCCTTGTTCATATAAAACATTACTCTGGTCTTACTGTTTGGTCTAAATACAGCCATTGTGGTTTAAAATTCTATTCTAAAATGATTTCTCTTCTCTACACCACATACCTTTTCATTCTCCATGAAGCAGAGCTGGCGATCATGTCCCAGAAGCACAAAGAACATGCTCTTCCACTTTTTCACCTTTTGACCTGAAAACAAATATATATATAATGTTCATGTATTCTATAGCAAAGTCTTTTGATAATGAAAACAATTTCACAATAAGGAATTTGACCAATTAAATGAGAATCACATGATATTTTACCATGTTTGTTATCAATTATAATCGGAGATTATTGACTCACTAGATCTCTATTGCTTGTAGCTATGTTGAAGAGACATGTTTAGCTTCATGTCAAAATCATTACAGTATTTGGTACATTTTTTAAAAACTTTTCAAGTTTTCTAATGTATCGTAAATTGGGATATTTTAGAAGTGGTCATATTTTGGCTTATTTGGCACAAAAGCACCAAAATTTAACACACCAAAATTTGGCTATGTATTTATTTGTTTGTATATAACAATCAATACATCTACATGCCATTTATTAGGTATGTGAAGACGTACTCACGTTTAAATATCTCAATTGCATTACAAAAACATACATTTAAGGTATGTGCTGTCAACAGGAACAATTTTCCCAATGCCAAAATATCCTAATTTATGGTACCACTTTTTAAAGCAAATTCAAACATTCTTTGAAAACATATTTGTAAAACCTATATTCACTCTTCTGAAAATGACTTATCTATTCAACCAGCTTCATAGTGAAGGATACATACTTTTTTTGATGAAGAGGTATCCCTGCATGTCCAGTTTCTGTCCACGCCCTGTGATAGGGCCACGCGAACTTTGTCGAATGGAGTCATACAAATGTTCTGCTGATCCCTAAAATTTCAAAATTACTATTATTATTCAAATAATTCACTCTTTATGGTGTCAAAAAGCGTTGGTATTTCAAAAGATTAACTATACATATGCTTCCATGCATTGTCCCTTCTTAAATCATATTTAGTGAATTAGTAATGATACTAGTTTAAATACTAAAGTGATGCCAAAATATAAAGCCTTCCAGCTAGTTTATTGATATCATACAGCTTCACATTGTCATTATTACCATGTACTGATCTCTTCCAATGACTATCCCTGTGTAACAACGTTCTACAATCTCTTACTGATCTCTTCTAATGACTATCCCTGTGTTACAACGTTCTACAATCTCTTACTGATCTTAATGACTATCTCTGTGTAACAACGTTCTACAATCTCTAACTGACCTCTTCTAATGACTATCCCTGTGTAACAACGTTCTACAATCTCTAACTGACCTCTTCTAATGACTATCCCTGTGTAACAACGTTCTACAATCTCTTACTGATCTCTTCTAATGACTATCCCTGTGTAACAACGTTCTACAATCTCTTACTGACCTCTTCTAATGACTATCCCTGTGTAACAACGTTCTACAATCTCTAACTGACCTCTTCTAATGACTATCCCTGTGTAACAACGTTCTACAATCTATAACTGACCTCTTCTAATGACTATCCCTGTGTAACAACGTTCTACAATCTCTTACTGATCTCTTCTAATGACTATCCCTGTGTAACAACGTTCTACAATCTCTTACTGACCTCTTCTAATGACTATCCCTGTGTAACAATGTTCTACAATCTCTAACTGACCTCTTCTAATGACTATCCCTGTGTAACAACGTTCTACAATCTCTTACTGACCTCTTCTAATGACTATCCCTGTGTAACAACGTTCTACAATCTCTTACTGACCTCTTCCAATGACTATCCCTGTGTTACAACGTTCTACAATCTCTAACTGACCTCTTCTAATGACTATCCCTGTGTAACAACGTTCTACAATCTCTTACTGATCTCTTCTAATGACTATCCCTGTGTAACAACGTTCTACAATCTCTAACTGACCTCTTCTAATGACTATCCCTGTGTAACAACGTTCTACAATCTCTTACTGATCTCTTCTAATGACTATCCCTGTGTAACAACGTTCTACAATCTCTTACTGACCTCTTCCAATGACTATCCCTGTGTAACAACGTTCTACAATCTCTTACTGACCTCTTCTAATGACTATCCCTGTGTAACAATGTTCTACAATCTCTTACTGATCTCTTCCAATGACTATCCCTGTGTAACAACGTTCTACAATCTCTTACTGATCTCTTCCAATGACTATCCCTGTGTAACAACGTTCTACAATCTCTTACTGATCTCTTCCAATGACTATCTCTGTGTAACAACGTTCTACAATCTCTTACTGATCTCTTCCAATGACTATCTCTGTGTAACAGCGTTCTACAATCTCTTACTGATCTCTTCCAATGACTATCTCTGTGTAACAACGTTCTACAATCTCTTACTGATCTCTTCCAATGACTATCCCTGTGTAACAATGTTCTACAATCTCTTACTGATCTCTTCCAATGACTATCCCTGTGTAACAACGTTCTACAATCTCTTACTGATCTCTTCCAATGACTATCCCTGTGTAACAGCGTTCTACAA
Organism: Argopecten irradians; assembly: GCF_041381155.1. Classification (NCBI taxonomy): domain Eukaryota; kingdom Metazoa; phylum Mollusca; class Bivalvia; order Pectinida; family Pectinidae; genus Argopecten; species Argopecten irradians. The sequence goes on along the minus strand of NC_091143.1, from coordinate 1,543,017 downwards.
TCTCTTCCTTACCTTACACACAGGTGTGACCAAGGTAAAACGTTCTACAATCTCTTCCTTACCTTACACACAGGTGTGACCAAGGTAAAACGTTCTACAATCTCTTCCTTACCTTACAGACAGGTGTGACCAAGGTAAAACGTTCTACAATCTCTTCCTTACCTTACACACAGGTGTGACCAAGGTAAAACGTTCTACAATCTCTTCCTTACCTTACACACAGGTGTGACCAAGGTAAAACTTTCTACAATCTCTTCCTTACCTTACACACAGGTGTGACCAAGGTAAAACGTTCTACAATCTCTTCCTTACCTTACACACAGGTGTGACCATGGTAAAACGTTCTACAATCTCTTCCTTACCTTACACACAGGTGTGACCAAGGTAAAACGTTCTACAATCTCTTCCTTACCTTACACACAGGTGTGACCAAGGTAAAACTTTCTACAATCTCTTCCTTACCTTACACACAGGTGTGACCAAGGTAAAACGTTCTACAATCTCTTCCTTACCTTACAGACAGGTGTGACCAAGGTAAAACGTTCTACAATCTCTTCCTTACCTTACACACAGGTGTGACCAAGGTAAAACGTTCTACAATCTCTTCCTTACCTTACACACAGGTGTGACCAAGGTAAAACGTTCTACAATCTCTTCCTTACCTTACAGACAGGTGTGACCAAGGTAAAACGTTCTACAATCTCTTCCTTACCTTACACACAGGTGTGACCAAGGTAAAACGTTCTACAATCTCTTCCTTACCTTACACACAGGTGTGACCAAGGTAAAACGTTCTACAATCTCTTCCTTACCTTACACACAGGTGTGACCAAGGTAAAACGTTCTACAATCTTTTCCTTACCTTACACACAGGTGTGACCAAGGTAAAACGTTCTACAATCTCTTCCTTACCTTACACACAGGTGTGACCAAGGTAAAACGTTCTACAATCTCTTCCTTACCTTACACACAGGTGTGACCAAGGTAAAACGTTCTACAATCTCTTCCTTACCTTACACACAGGTGTGACCAAGGTAAAACGTTCTACAATCTCTTCCTTACCTTACACACAGGTGTGACCAAGGTAAAACGTTCTACAATCTCTTCCTTACCTTACACACAGGTGTGACCAAGGTAAAACGTTCTACAATCTCTTCCTTACCTTACAGACAGGTGTGACCAAGGTAAAACGTTCTACTACAATCTCTTCCTTACCTTACAGACAGGTGTGACCAAGGTAAAACGTTCTACAATCTCTTCCTTACCTTACACACAGGTGTGACCAAGGTAAAACGTTCTACAATCTCTTCCTTACCTTACACACAGGTGTGACCAAGGTAAAACGTTCTACAATCTCTTCCTTACCTTACACACAGGTGTGACCAAGGTAAAACGTTCTACAATCTCTTCCTTACCTTACACACAGGTGTGACCAAGGTAAAACGTTCTACAATCTCTTCCTTACCTTACAGACAGGTGTGACCAAGGTAAAACGTTCTACAATCTCTTCCTTACCTTACACACAGGTGTGACCAAGGTAAAACGTTCTACAATCTCTTCCTTACCTTACACACAGGTGTGACCAAGGTAAAACGTTCTACAATCTCTTCCTTACCTTACACACAGGTGTGACCAAGGTAAAACGTTCTACAATCTCTTCCTTACCTTACACACAGGTGTGACCAAGGTAAAACGTTCTACAATCTCTTCCTTACCTTACACACAGGTGTGACCAAGGTAAAACGTTCTACAATCTCTTCCTTACCTTACAGACAGGTGTGACCAAGGTAAAACTTTCTACAATCTCTTCCTTACCTTACACACAGGTGTGACCAAGGTAAAACTTTCTACAATCTCTTCCTTACCTTACACACAGGTGTGACCAAGGTAAAACGTTCTACAATCTCTTCCTTACCTTACACACAGGTGTGACCAAGGTAAAACGTTCTACAATCTCTTCCTTACCTTACACACAGGTGTGACCAAGGTAAAACGTTCTACAATCTCTTCCTTACCTTACACAGGTGTGACCAAGGTAAAACGTTCTACAATCTCTTCCTTACCTTACACACAGGTGTGACCAAGGTAAAACGTTCTACAATCTCTTCCTTACCTTACACACAGGTGTGACCAAGGTAAAACGTTCTACAATCTCTTCCTTACCTTACACACAGGTGTGACCAAGGTAAAACTTTCCACAATTTCTTCTTTCTTGTACCTGTCAATTATTGCCTCCAACCTGAAACAGGTAATTCCACAATACATCAGAAAATCATTATTAAAGCACTTCCTTTCTCTGCCATGGACTGAACTTAAATCACTTTACGGATGGCATTTTTACATGTCAAGACAAGTTAATCCATTACACTCCTTACTAGCCTTGACAGAATCCACCGTTTTACGGTGCTTTATTACGGCTGCCATCTGGTGGCAAAACCTTTCACTTCAGTCCAGTTCAGAATGACGTAAATTCTGACCAATCTGAGTGCTCGTTTCTTTCTTGAAGGTCGCTAATTTTAGCGCTACTTTCGTTTTCAGCCACGTTATTGATTTGTAACGGGCGTTCTGATTGTGCTATCGATTCTCACTGCAGCCAATCAGCGCGCTGGTTTCCAAGGTAAAGTAAAAGCGGTTCAAGAGGCCAAGGGATCATCGACGTATGTCGGTATCGCTTGGTAGAGGAAGGTGTACAGATGGCTAGTCCTCAATATACAGAATATAGATTCAATAAACAAGAGCAGTACTCATATTTAACTATTAGGTATTCTTGTTATCTTTTTAATGACCATACCCATCAAAGTATCGTCCTCCCATAAACAGTTGTCTCCCTTCCTTCTCTATGCGGAATCTCTGTACAGTCTTGTCACATAGGACAAACAGGGAATAGTTCCCGGGGGAATTTTCACTTGGACGTACCAGAAAACTTCCTTGGCCAGCTACAACAGAATAACCAAATAGTTCATTTGATATGTATTAAAGGATATCAACAGTGTAAGTGATTTTAGTCAGCTAGATGTTAAAAAAGCTGAACATTCTGGATAAGTTTTCAAAATTTCACCCTGAACTAAAATAGGATCTAATTTATAATTAAACTTTACTGTCCATTCACTTGCTTGTCATAGATAATCAGTTACAAGTTGGTTAACAAACCTTTTCTGAGTTTCTCCACAGCGTCCTCTTTCGTTATACCGGGGTGGAAATACGGCAGTGTCTCATCAGGGTCGATAGTGCCATTCTATAAAGATAGATACATAATCTTAAGAACACTGACTTTAACAATGTACTGCTAAAGTAATGTAGAAGTATGGAGGTCAACAGAAGACCAAAGGTGATTAACTTTGTCTTTTTTCCCAGTGCTGTTCCTCAACAGTTCTTAAGATTATGAATGACATTGTGATGACTCCAGTGGCAACATTAAATATCCTAAAATTCAAACTCAGAAAAAAAAAAACATTGCATAACAATTCAAGTACAAAATCCTTTAAATTGTTCAGCCATTGACAAAGACCTTTGGTGAACTGTGACTGTGCCCAGTGTACAGTGTACAAACTGTTAAAACATGTAGCTGGTAATTTTTTCCAAGTTGATCATTTTGCCACTTTGCAGAACAGTTATGTGATAACAAAAATTTTATCCAGGAAATAAGTGCTAGGTAAATCATATACATACTATGTTTAAATGATTACAAAATTTTAATTAACTACAATAGAATTTTCTTTTTGTTTTTGATACATGAAAATATCTTGCTGGATTGTGTGTGCTTACCAAGTCCTCGACCAGTGCCTCATGAATCTGTCCTTCCTTGTTGGTCCTCTGGGCCTCCACCCAGAGCCATCCATCCCCCATCTCATTTAATACCACAAACACATCTCCCTTCTCAAAGCTGAAACAAAAGATACGTTTTTTTTAACCAATTATCTCCCTTTTAACAGCAGAGTGATATCAATCATTCATTACTAATCAATATGTCATGTTGTTGTTTACAAATTGGAAACTTTTATTTGTGTAAATATATGAGGAGTGGCATAATCAATATCCTAAATTCTGAGGATAAACTTGTTGTATAGGATTTTGAACTTACCTGAGCTCATCCGTCTCTGGCATTTTTGAGAAGGGAAGATGTGCGATAACACGTCTGCGGTCATCAACAGGCTAAAAATGTAACAATGAATAGATGAAGAATACAGTCATTAATAAGTATTACAAGTGAAGTATTAAAGAACTCTTATTGACATAATACTGTCAACACCTCAAGGACATCATCATTTTTAATTTTCATTGTTGGAGTGAAAGTTAATGATAGTAAATTAAATACAGGTACAATAAAATTGAAATTAAAATAAATAAAATATCAAAGATCCAAAGTCATGAATAAAATTTCCTATGTTTATTGCAATCAAAATGCCCCTATTTAAGAGACAGCAGTACTTTAAATAGATAACTTTTGAAAAGGCTAGTTTTTTTCATACCTAAACCTTCGGAATGTAGATTTCAGTATTTTTTTTATTAATTTGGCAAGGTCATTTGCAATTCACATTTACGCACTTACACAACAAGCACCTCAGTGACTTGAACAACACAAATCCTCATCTGCTAACATTTGTAATCCATGGCGAGGTCAGAATCATTTATTCAGATTTTGTGTATGTTATATGATTGCTTGTGTTACCTTCAGATATAAAATCATTGCTATATTACCTCAGGAGGAGGGACAGGCAGCTTCAGCTGTTCTTCCTTAAGGAGATACGACTCTGATGTATAATAGCCTACCAGGAGATTCAACGTCTCAAATCTACGGCCACCGATGTAGTAATCACCGCATATAGCAGAGATCCTGTTAGCAAACAATCATCATCATCATTCCCATCATCATCATCATCATCCCCATCATCATTTTCCATTTTATTTTATTCATGCTTATTATATTTAGGACTAAGCTGTCTTTCTTATTCTGTGATCTTGAAAAAATCAATTTTTACTGCAAAGTCAATCAAAATCATGATTTTATGGCATCATCTTTCATAGCTAAATCAAGTATTATATATATTAACACTTGTATGACCTTCAAAAGACTTTTAAAATCACTTCAAGGGTCAATGCAGAAAAAAAACTCCCCAACATATACTCTAGATTCAACATCACTGTTAGACAGCAGGAAAATAAAGATTTCCATACATAGCACTTTCAATGATGACATAAAACCTAAACAAACCTGAAATGGGTGAGTCCATTCTTGCCCAGGTATGACAGGACATAGGATCCAGATTTACTCTCACTCTCTCTTACAAGGTAGCTGCCTATTTCACCAGCTGACCGAAGGCGTTCCTCTGCTGTCTGACGCCCCAGGCGCCCATGGTACCATCTACACAACAAAACAAAAAGTGATCATAATTTTCCAGCTATCATCAAAGAACTTAACTTTTCATTTTGCTGAAAGGTAACAGATCTCTAAATGCATCAACTTTGTTACTTGGTAACTACAGGTTAAACTTGATTTCAAATTTATTTCAGTTCCTTTTAACAAAATTTGATTGCCATACTAGTGCATGTCATGTAAACTGGGAGTCAACTCAGATGTATCTAACATGAATTCCAAAGTTTTGAAAATGGGTCATGGAAATAAAGGTTTGCTGTCTTTTTTATTGTAATTACGCGATTTATGATTTATAAACATTTATTTATCTGTATCCTGACCACATTTTATATCTACCGGTATGTGTGACTCAGTTGATAAGTCAGTTCATAAACCAAGTTCCGAGAGCTTTAAGTAATACTCCTACACAAATCCTGCCTTCTTCCTTATAGCAGTTATATACATAGTTATCTCCCTTTGCAATGCCTCAATGTTATAAATGGAACATCCATTTCATAAATCTGCTTAATGTCGCACAATCAAATTAATGTTGTTTCTGCTCAAATATTTTTCACATTGCAAAGTCAAACATGCTAGTCTTTATAAGTCAGATTTGATGGCTATTACACTAAAGTTTCAAAACACGAGTAACAATATTCAGGTCAACAAAGTGGCTGGTTTATAAATCCATGGATGGTTTTTCTCTACATATAAATTGATGTCATGAGGTCAAATAAGCTTACAGCACACTAGAACATTAAAACTAGACAGACAAATGACATGTACCATTATTGTTACAATCATTTTAATGCATTTACCAAGTAGCACTACGCAAATGTACTTATTCAACTTCTAGCCAATCCCAAATATGGAAAGATTGCATTGTTTACATAATCATATTGACAAATAAATATCCGTACAAATGACCTTACAGGTCGCACAGTTTGTGTAAAACTAAATTTTGGAAGTAATCATGCTTTCTCTAATCACCAGCAGAGGCGAGTAATGTAACCCCACCATACTCCAAAATAAAACAAACTTGTCTGCGAGTTTGAGAAAGTTTCGACAGTTCCTTGCTAAATGACCTACTGGTTTTCCGGCGGTGCGGTCATCGGAATGACCACTGTTTCCTCCACACATTCCTGTGTTTCAGAGAGCGGGTCATCGTCATCCCCGACCTCCATGGTAGCGCTATCATCCGTTGTTCCTCCCGGAGACGTCGGACTCCAGGCACCCGACTTGTTGTGGTCGGCCATTTTCCGCGTGTGCGCCGCAGAATGCTAATCTCAATTCTGATTGGTCGAAATTGTTTCCCGCCATCAGGTACAGATTTTGTTTTCTGGGGATGCTGGATACGTCTAATGTAGAATGAATATTCACAACTTCCTATATAAACTGACAGTTTACAGTATACATGTAAATTTAGTTACTATTGGATCATTGGGTCATCATTACTTTAACGTTTTGGGAATATATAAATTGGTTCAGAAATCATTTCAATATTAAAGTTGTGTATTTGACTTTTTTTCTTTGATTTTTTCATGATATCATCTATTGAGGAATTTCAACCAAGTTTGGTGTACTTATACAGAATTTCTACACTTTAAGCTCATAGATTCTAGTATTAACATAATTTTCCTTTTTCAACGGTATTTTTTGAGAAAGCCTATTTCATTACCATGCAAATCTTTTCTTCGCCATTTTGGTAAGAACAATTAAAGAAGAAAATAACGTCATAAACTTGAAGTGGTGTGCATAAGTTGATCAGCATAACTATTGATATTTTGAAAACAAAGCATCAGAAAATCATGCAAATGTTATGAGCTGAGAGTGTAGATAATTTTCTTCAATTACGCCAAATTTGGTTAAAATCCATCGATAGATAAAGAAAATTGAAAGAAAAAATGTAAAAATATAGAAAAAGAAAGAAAAAATATTGTTACATTTCGTACGTCTAATTTAAATTTGCCCATAGAAACGGGGCGATAGGCTTATATACCACGCAATGACAGAATTTGTCCCTTATGTTCAGACGGTATTGGTGACGAATTTCATTATCTATTTACTTGTACTCACATATCAGTTAATGAAATTTGCCAAATACATGTACATATACCAAACTATTTTACGAACCCTAATATAAAAAAATGAAAGGTCTAATCTCACTGTAACGTACGTATTCTTTCGCAACTTAGCAGGTTTATTGAAAAATTAGAAAAAAATATTTGTAATAATTAGATTAATTAAGTGCGTTATTTTCTGTATTATACCAATGTTGTGTAATGCTATGTTGATTGTGTTCCATCATGTCAAAATGTAATGTACTGATTTGACCTTTTGTTACACCACGTGACGTACATGTCAGTGTGTCAGAGCGTAATAAAGAGATTTGAATTATGGAAAGCCCATACATCTTTGTTCTAAGATTTTTTTATTGACACCTCCATTTAAAATGAAGGTGTGAAAGCAAAAGGAAATAAAATATACCTAATAATACCTAGGAATATACAAAAATGTACATGTAATGTCGTACCAAGGATTTATATGTGAGACTTATGAATACTTGGTAGTACGCATATAAAACATAAATACAAGTTGACTTATTCAGCAACAAAAATAGTATTAAGTAAGTACGGAATTATTTCAACTAATGCAAATTATTTCAGTCAAGAACTGTAAATACGGTATCGTGGGATGTAGTAATCTTGACTTCCATAACTTCTAACGTATTAGTAAGAATGTTAAGCCTGTGACGCTACCCAAATTGGAAAACTTTTTGAAGATAATTGTGAAAAATTTCTAGCGTATGCATGAATCCAGATTTTTCTCTTAACTTTCCACAAACAGATGCTTTCAGTTTTAATTTCATGATGTCAGTAGTGCATATATTTTGAAAGATCTTGAAGCATATCCTGTTTAACCCCGTGTTTCAGCAGGTCCTGTTTAACCCCGTGTTTCAGCAGGTTCGAGTACCCAAAATAGAACACCTCCTAAATATAGTTTGATCAAAAAATGTATAGATATCTTGAAAAATATTTGAATTAATTTAAGTAAAGTTCAAACATTTTTTAGTTTGTTTAAGTCAAATATCTGTCAAAAATACCCCATTGTGCATAGAGTGTCTAGTGTAGGTTTTTTCTTGTTAAAAAATATATTGTGTTCTTAGGGTTGTCGCACGACGTCGTTTCCCGGATTTTTCACAAATTCATTATTTTCGTTTTTAAATACAGAAAGTAAGCATCTAGAAAGAAAACGACATTTAATAATTGTCACAGTTACTATTCAGCATTTTTATTTGTTCGGGACAGTTATTGGTATTTTTGATTGGAAACGGAAAATTCTGTATCACATATTTTAAAAGAATTGTTCCATTTTGGTAGCGTTCCATATTTTGGTAGCGTCACGTGGTCTAACACCTTGTGTTGATAAACCATATATAAAAATCCAATCTAAATGAAGTGGGAGAGTTTTTTCTCCATTTTAACCCCCCAAATAGCAAAAGACATTCCGGATAGATCTATTATCCGACTTTTGATTCATCTTATAACTACATTGTATCGGCTTCCGGTTTCAACTTCCGGGTGTATTAGAAAACCGAAAGTAGAAAAACAGGAAAATCCACCAACATAGTGAATAAGAATAAGGTTTGTACCATGTAATAACCGGTTAATTATGACATCAATTAAATGTGCTTGCTAGATTGACACAATTAATTAATGTTACGGAGTTATTTACACTGTTGTGTTGACATGTAAATAACGTAAAACGTAGGTTGTGAGAAAGTCTGTTGTGTATACATGTGTACTAGGCCTATATACTATATAAAAGGACAAGGGAACCAACGGCTCGCTTGGAAGAGGTACACCTGCCTCTACAAAAGTCGCCGGTATTCCGTCAAACATGGATAAACTATGTATATATTTAATACTAATATATTTCTTAAATAAATTTTCGATACGGAAAACACAACTTCAGACACGAAATAATATATTAACATACCTTTATTTCACTATGAACGCGGAAAATGCAGTCAGATTTCCTCACTGTCGTTATGCCTGTCCAGTGAAATCTAGGTCAAAGGCACTCATATTCCATTGTAACAAATTTTGTATGCATTCATTTCACTTTCTGGTGATATTTTCCCATTGCAAATACAAAAAGGCTATCTCCGATAACTCTTTCATTAATCCAATCCAACAACTAAGCGAGGAATCACACTTTTTTTATCCAGCACTCGACTCTTGTTCGTATAATCCGCCATATTGTAATTGATGATGGGTACCTTTTTAGTGTACCCGCCCTTACCCGATACTGCATTGGAATTCTGTACCCAGACTTTGTATAAATTAAGTTTTATGGTTAAGGTTCTTAAAAGTACCTTTATTTGAAATACACGTATCATTAATTGAAGAATCTAACATAAGTCGAGACTCTAATGTTTTACTTTACCGTGACCACATTAATATTGTAGCTTTTAGTATACAGGCACTGTGTATATGGGGTTTCCAGTTCGGGTCCGGGTATGGGGTACACAATATCCACTCGAACGTGTTTAACCTAGATTTCAGTGGACAAGCAAAACGACAGTGAGGAAATCTGACTGCATTTTCCGCGTTCATAGTGAAATAAAGGTATGTTAATATATTATTTCGTGTCTGAAGTTGTGTTTACCGTATCGAAAATTTATTTAAGAATATATTAGTATTAAATATATACATATTTATCCATGTTTGACGGAATACCGGCGACTTTTGTAGAGGCAGGTGTACCTCTTCCAAGCGAGCCGTTGGTTCCCTTGTCCTTTTATATAGTATATAGGCCTAGTACACATGTATACACAACAGACTTTCTCACAACCTACGTTACAAGTCCCTGTTGTGTTGACATGTAAATAACGTAAAACGTTACATCCTCGAGGTATCGAAAGAAAGTTTATCCAATGCTGATGATCAAGTTCAGGCGTTTTAAAACTCTCTCTTTGTCCTATATTCATACCTAGCTGACGACGAAAACCATGAGAGCCTACTTCAAACATGCCTTCTGGTTGTTTACGACATTATCTAATCTGTTAGCAGTGTTCAATCTACGATTATTTTTCGTGGGTCCTTTTCAATGGTTTTTGTGAAAACAATGGGTCCCACAGTGTTATAGATACCCATTCCCAGGAATTTCATGGGTCGTTTTAAAATTCTGTGAGTCCAGGACTCGGGATGCGCATGTAGATTGATCACTGTGTTAGTCAGGTCCAGTACCTGGCTCACAAAATCAGCGTACACATCAAAAAATTAATGGCGAATCTTGAGAATCGGCAAAACGAAATGTTTTTGTCATCCAAGATAATTTCCGATGATTTTTTGAAAATCCGTCTTTGCATTTTTTGGTATTCGCATCCATTCATCCTCATGTTCTGGTGAAAAAGATATGCAAGAAATTCCATGTCTTGGCTAAAATAAAATAAAATCATATGATATGGAAAAATATGAATTTTGAATTATTTTAATGAAATTCCAATAACAAAAATAATTTGATTAAAAAAAACCCAATCAATGTACTTTGTAGTTTCAAGAAACATTGTCATCAACAACTGGAATGCATTACCAAACGAGGTAGTCAACGCCAAGTCAATCAACAGCTTTAAGACTCAGCTAAACAAATACTGGAAGAACAACAACAAGCTTGTCCTAAGTGAACATCCATAGTGAGGCATGTAGTATAACTATTTAAGATAGATTTGGTCCAAGGAAACTGAAAAAGAGACTTTATAATTCACCTATGCAGTCTATAGACCAATTCTAAACACTAGCCTTATTTAGATTTATATACCCATTTACCATTAAGAAGGTATAAGATGTTTGGGGATTTCCCCGCCACTTGCATCAGTTCCCCAATAAATAACATTGTATCAATCTACCCTATAGATATGTAGTGAATTACGGTTGTATCACCATGCTATCCGGAATCGCTGTCCGCTCTATTTTGTCTGTTAGTCTCGCCATCAAGTAGACGCTTGTAATGTTAAGCTATATGTGTGGTAAGCATTCTAGGGCCTAGGATTGTTGTAAATAGAGGGCGCTAATGTCGTTGCCCGGCAGTATATAAAGCTGCGGTTTCAGCGAGAGTTTTTCTTATTGTTGGACGAGCTGTTGAAGCGAGAACACCTTCTAAGTTAACAAGGTAAATATAGATGTGCCTGAACAAGGCTTGCCTATATGCATCAGTTGTTAATAACTTACGGTAGAGTTGAGATCGGAGATTGACGTGCCTGAATAAGGCTTTCCTCCTCCGCGTTAAATACTCTGGAGAGTAAGTTGTAAACTGAGCCTTGGGATTGCTCGTTGAATGATTGTGTTTACATGAATCATTGAGAGTACTAGTGATTACTCTGTGAGTACTCGGTAATATGTAATGATTGTGTGTGAATCTTTGCTGGAGTGATTGCTCTGAGAGTACTCGTAATATGTAATGATTGTGTGTGAATCATTGCTGGAGTGATTGCTCTGAGAGTACTCGGTAATATGTAATGATTGTGTGTGAAGCATTGCTGGAGTGATTGCTCTGTGAGTACTCAGTAATATGTAATGATTGTGTGTGAATCATTGCTGGAGTGATTGCTCTGAGAGTACTCAGTAATATGTAATGATTGTGTGTGTGAAGCATTGCTGGAGTGATTGCTCTGTGAGTACTCAGTAATATGTAATGATTGTGTGTGAATCATTGCTGGAGTGATTGCTCTGAGAGTACTCAGTAATATGTAATGATTGTGTGTGAATCATTGCTGGAGTGATTGCTCTGAGAGTACTCGGTAATATGTAATGATTGTGTGTGAATCATTGCTGGAGTGATTGCTCTGAGAGTACTCGTAATATGTAATGATTGTGTGTGAATCATTGCTGGAGTGATTGCTCTGAGAGTACTCGCTAAACGTGAGTGCTCAGTAGCAGTGAGTACTGTGAGTACACAGTGATTTTGAGTACTCGGTAGCTCGGTTGTGTTAGGCCTTAGGGAAAGGTTCTTAAAGATAATATTACATTGATTTTATCGTAGTCTTGTTATATATGTGCGAGTAGGGATTATCGAATCACCCAAGGTAGGGGAGACTACTCGCATAGGCTTAACAATCACTCAGTATTTGTTGATAATCATTTAATTGTTGTACTGTTCTGTATGATTTATTCTGTTTGTATATTTTGAAGTTGTGTTATCATGATCACTCAGAGGCGCTGAGTAATCATTAGGACTGATATTGTTGATTATAATATTTAGGGATACTAGATAGTTTATAGGATCACAGCAAGGTCAGCTATGTAATATCTGTATATATTTGTACTGAGTAGTTTGATGGAAACAGTACACAATGTAGACACTGTATAGATCATCAGTTAATTGTGACTGGTACGGACCTGGTAAACGTCACAGATAGATAAAAAAGATAATGAAATTAAAGCTAACAACTAGTACACATAGAGTACCCTTTATTAATTTGACATCAATATTTTATTTTCAGTCCTTATGAGTGGAATATATAGATATTTTTTATTTTTATTAATAGTGATACTTTTAAATACTTGTAAATAACATTATAAGAATCCGTATGTGCGCAGCTGGAACTCAAAAGTCGGTGTAGGAGGGGAAAAAAAACCCTATCTCCACCAAGATCTAATACATAATCAATGCCTCTCCACAAGTGTTTACGCTTTCAACGAGGCCGCCATCAGCGAAGTATCAGCGAAGTTGATCTAGTCATTCACTTAACAATTAGGTGAGTTGTAAATACTGTACATACTGATATGGTGATCTTCTAGCATTTTCTCAGTCATTAGATCTAGAGTGAACCAGTAAAGCTGGACTCGTTGGTTTGATCCTGGCCACACACTGCTCTCATTCCTATTTACATTTTGTTAATGATTGTGTCAATTTGATATCATGTGAAGCAAATTTTATTATCAATTTACAATGTTTCAGATAAAAGGAGAGCTTTGGCACAATGTCAACAAAAGAGGAAGAGGATGAAGAAAAACAGGGTGATTATGTCATAAAATCATTTCATACTGTCATGTTTTCTAGTCAAGCTCAATGTGAAATGATTCCTTTTGATTTGTGATAATAATTATGATATGACATTATGACATTCCAAAGAATTTGAAGTAGATTATTGAATCATGTACAAATAACTTGATCATCAATTACATGTAATTATAATACATTCAATTTGTTTATAATCACAGTCTAGAAAATGCTTGAATTGTTACGTTTGAATTAATAAGTAATATATAGTTTTACGGTAATGAAATGGTATATTTAGTTGAAGAGAATGTGTTTAAATTTTGAAGTGAGGGCGAGAGCCGCCATATTGCACCATAATAAAATTTACTGACCCCATATAAAGTGTTAGGGGGTCACCGTGTGACGGCTCTCCACTTTCATTTGGGGACATTATCTGTCCGAGATGCAATAAAAAGTGTTAGGGGGTCACCGTGTGACGGCTCTCCACTTTCATTTGGGGACATTATCTGTCCGAGATGCAATAAAATCTTAAAGGCAGCAACTGATTTCATTTTAAGTAATCAAATCGCAACTAAGGTTACACAACTAAGGTAATACAACTAAGGTTACACAACTAAGGTTACACAACTAAGGTTACACAACTAAGGTAACACAACTAAGGTTACACAACTAAGGTAACACAACTAAGGTTACACAACTAAGGTTACACAAACATGAAATTTATGAAGTGTGATTACTTTTATTTTAGGAGCTACAGCAGCCCTGTCTTCACAATCTACAACAGATGGATTGATAAGGTACTGAATCATAAAACAGTCTAATGTAGTTATAAACATAGGTTTTATAATAAGTCTTCATTAATAAAGTAAACTATCCACATAATCATATCTGTATAGACCATCCTCCTCTCAGATATGGGAAACTACTGTTGTAACTTAAGATCTGTATAGACCATCCTCCTCTCAGATATGTGAAACTACTGTTGTAACTTAAGATCTGTATAGACCATCCTCCTCTCAGATATGTGAAACTACTGTTGTAACTTAAGATCTGTATAGACCATCCTCCTCTCAGATATGTGAAACTACTGTTGTAACTTAAGATCTGTATAGACCATCCTCCTCTCAGATATGTGAAACTACTGTTGTAACTTAAGATCTCAGTCTTCAAAATTAGATATTGAATCATGGCAATGCAATACATGTATATATTAAAAAGAATGCCATGATGCCTTGATACTGAATTGTTGTGTTTTTCTCAAATTTTGAAATTTAGTAAAACCTTGTTTAGTTAATGGGACAAATGTATGGAGATATTCACGTTAACTTTAATCAGTAGTAAGAATTTAGCCAGGGTCGATAAAGACTTGAAATTAACGCACATTTGAATTTTTTTTTCTAGTTCTTGTTTCCCAACTTTTATTGGAAAGAAAAAGTGTTCATCCGCTATTGATGATGACGGTGAAGTTTACTCAAAAGCAAATACAAGCAGTGAAGAAAAAACCGTATATGCTGAAAAAGGAACAGAAACAAACAAACAGCAAGAGAGAGTGAGTCAACCTCCTGGATCAGATATTCAGAAGGGAGGGGGTAAGGTTACTGTAACAACAGAAGGTAGCCAAAGCCAACAAGGAGGAGGTCAAGCTACTGTAACTGCACAACTTACAGCTAAACAGGATGGTGATCAAAATGTTATTGATGAGGAGGAGGAAGAGGAATTCTTCTATAAAATAAATCAAACTTGTCCAGGTGTGGCAATCCTAATTGGACACAGTCAATTTGACACAGGTGAAGCGGAACGAAAAGGTGCTAACATGGACCTTAGGACTTCATATGAAGTGTTTCATAGGCTGGGATTTCATGTTGAATTCTTTTATAATGAGGAGGTCATGGTACTTCAGCACAAATTAAAAGAATGTAAGTAAAAAGGGCACAGACAATATCACTTCAGTACAAATTAAAAGAATGTAATTAGATAGGGCACAGACAATATCACTTCAGCACAAGTTAAAAGAATGTAAAAGTAAATACGGCACAGACAATATCACTTCAGCACAATGTAAAAGAATGTAAGTAAATAAGGCACAGACAATATCACTTCAGCACAAGTTAAAAGATTGTAAGTAAATAGGGCACAGACAATATCACTTCAGCACAAGTTAAAAGATTGTAAGTAAATAGGGCACAAACAATATCACTTCAGCACAATGTAAAAGAATGTAAGTAAATAGGGCACAGACAGTATCACTTCAGCACAATGTAAAAGAATGTAATTAAATAGGGCACAGACAATATCACTTCAGCACAAGTTAAAAGATTGTAAGTAAATAGTGCACAGACAATATCACTTCAGCACAAGTTAAAAGACTGTAAGTAAACAGGGCACAGACAATATCACTTCAGCACAAGTTAAAAGACTGTAAGTAAACAGGGCACAGACAGTATCACTTCAGCACAATGTAAAAGAATGTAAGTAAATAGGGCACAGACAATATCACTTCAGCACAAGTTAAAAGATTGTAAGTAAATAGTGCACAGACAATATCACTTCAGCACAAGTTAAAAGACTGTAAGTAAACAGGGCACAGACAATATCACTTCAGCACAAGTTAAAAGACTGTAAGTAAACAGGGCACAGACAATATCACTTCATCACAAGTTAAAAGATTGTAAGTAAACAGGGCACAGACAATATCGCCATGTGAATAGGTAAATGTGTCTTTAGGTGGTAATGAGTTACCGGTAATACAAGATTTTCTCGGACAATTTACACTATATATTCAATATCAGATTTGTATGGCATAACATTTCAACAACTGTTTCATGATTGAACATTGAAGTTTTTTTTTGCTTTCCATTTCTTTAAATGATATTCATCTATTTATTGTATAAGCATTAAGGTAAAACTATAGAGATCATTTTTATGAAATTTAAAATTTTATTTTTTATTTTACACAGTGGCGAGTTCTGATAAGATGTACAAAGCTGATAGTTTGGTTTGTGTGATCAGCACCCACGGAAGTGAGCAGGAAGTCAGTAAAGGAGATCGCGACCCACAGTTACCATCAAATGTCAAAGTTTTTGAACATTTTCTATCCATGAAAAATGGAATAATGAAAACCAAGGAATTGTTGGAGATTTTCGATGATTCCCATTGTAAAGCTCTGAGAAAGAAACCTAGAATTTTCTTCATACAGGTAAGTGTACACTAGTTTATATACAATACAACAATTTTGAGATACCAAAATGAAGAGGATAATGTACAATTTAATCTCACCTTTTGTTGATAATGACGTCATACTTTGACGTGATTTCTATAACATCACAAACACCGGAAGGTGGGATTGATTGATGATAAATTGTACTTTATTCACTACGTTTTGGAAACCCCCATATTATGTGAACAGATATAATACCTGGTTAGATAGTAGTATGACAATAAGCAATAACTGTATCCCGTTTTTGTCTCGTTATCAAGGCATGTAGATCCCGTACAGGTAAAGCCTTACTTGAGCAGATGGATCCTGGGGTACAAGTAGACATTGTGGGTCCAGTGCTGCGTCCACTTCCAAGTAAAACCTCAGATTTCATGGCTGGGGCAAGGTCAGGACTGGATAGTCAAGGTCAACTGGGGTCACAAACTCAAGGTGAACAGGGGTCACAGTCCCATATTGATGCTGGAGGGTTCATGGCACCTGTAATTGAGCGAGACGGGAAGCTGTATTATGAACATACACCACCTTTCCCATTGTTTGAGGACATTGTAGAGGTTGCTCCACCGGTCTGTCCAAACAATTTCCTAGTTATGTTTGCTACTCCTTCAGGTAAAAAATACATTGAAGAGAATTTCAAAATAAATTTATAATTTTAAAACATCCAATAACTTAATGTTCTGTTCTGCTGTTTATCAGCATATAGACTTCATGTAGTTCTTAGATCTGCCATTTATTTCTAGTTTTTCTTATTTGAAAAATAACTGAAAAAGAAAGTGTTTTAAATAGCTCAATTTAATGTTAAAGAATAATTTGTTTCTGAGGGATAATTTACATTGAAGTTTCAGTGATACTGTAAAATATTAAACAATTTAATACATTTTCATACAAGTGATGAAATCTCAAAGAAGACATTTTATTTCCATCTTTTCCCATTCATGTTGCTAATACAGTGATAATTTTTTCGAATGACTATATGTAAAAAAAAATCATTTTCATGTCTGGAACTAAAATATAGAATAAAATCTTTTCAGAAATGGTTGCATGGTCAGAAAACAATGAAGGCGGATGGCTGCTGTCAGCGTTGTATCAGGAATTTATACATAGGATAAGGCAAGGGTCCCGGATCAAGTTATTGTCGACACTAACTGATGTCAGCCGACGAGTAGCTCACAATTACGCCTCCAATATGGTTGGTACAGATTACCATGAAATGAAGAGTGTACCTTGTCTGGAGCACAAACTTACCCGAGATCTCTACTTTACACCAAAGAATTAAAAATGTCTTAGAGATGAAAGACTAAACAGTATCTAAGGGAGATGCCTGAATGTTGAAATTATTCTAAATCCTTGAAATGAAGTCATGTTTCCTAGCAATTTTTGAAAAAAAATGGAATTCTCATTATGCCATTAGTTTGATTTTGTGTGGAGAAAAATTTAGTGAATTTCTTTTTGCTATTGATTTGCGAGGAGAATTGTTCACCTGCTGTCAATTTATCACAGGAGCAAGCTGCACAAGTTGTCTTTCTTGTGATTCGTTCCACTTTATTGACGGAGTTGATACTTGACCAATTGAAATTTAGAGTTCTTGCCTGTAGATGGTAGAACTGTTGTCTATAGAAGAAATATTTGTACTTTAGTGCTTGTCTATGACATCTGTTGTTATTAATGCTGTATTGTTACCTGCCTTTGCTACATTAGTGATCTAACAAGTGTCTCCTTTACAGTCTTCATTGTGTTATTGTTTGGTCCTTTCCTACCTAATTGTAACTACATGCAGCCTACAGTTCTATTGAATCAATGTAATGTTTTATTTTTCACCAAAATAAAACCCAAACATCATTTTCACAATTACTGTCTGTAGATTATGTAACAGGAGAAAATGTAGGGACCAGACAGGGGATTGAACTTGAGTCCTGAACACTAGCCGGATGCTGTAATGACTGAGATACCTGGTGATTGACTCAGTTCAGTCCTGCTGTACTCCCCTCCTTTCTCACCCTAGAGGACACACAAGACCCTTATATCACTACAATGTAACTGCTAGATCGGGGTTTGATCCCAGGACCTCTGAACAGTAGACAAATGCTGTACTGATTGAGCTACTGGTTGCTGATGATCGACCCAGTTCAGTCCTGCCTCAGATTACATTCATATAAACACTGACCATGAACACAAAGATATATCATACTTGATATAATTGTTTCCTCATTTTTTATGCCTCTATCTTGAAATGTAGCTACTCTCTGTCTATCGGTTTGTGTTGTGGCCTGAGACTTGTCTGATCTGTACTTCCAAACAACACCCCTCCTGGCCTATCATCAAGTTAGTGTCAGACTATTTAGTGCAATGACATTTGTTTTATTATTTATTTTAGATTTGTAATTTTTCTCTTGATTCAATATTTTAATAATCAACTGGCATTAATTATCTACCTTTCCGATAATATTCCATTCTTATGCAAATATACCATATGTATTCATAACAGCCGAAGTATTCTTCATTATCCTTTCATAGTACATCATTATTACTTCAGGGAAGTAGGTCTTGGTATATGTTTCTTTTGACCCTGATACCAGACCTAGACTGTACCATTGTTCATATCTGTTGAAATGTTCTTCGTATTCATATCATACATATCAATTTTACTCCAGAGAATGTAGGTCCTGGCCTAAGTTTCTTCTGACCCGATACCAGACTTAGACTGCAGGTTGGACATTGTGATCATTAGATATCTGGTGTAAGCATGTCATCTAATATCTGTCGACCTGGGTATTATCTGATGTAGGGAGAAAATCTCACCTTTAACTTAGCAAGTGCCTACTGTTTCTAATTCTTGTTTATTTGCTCAATATAAAGATGGTTGTAATCTACAGTATATAATTTTCTGTTATAAATATCATAGATTAAATAGCATTATCAGCCTCATTCATTTAATGGCTCTATATACATATTACACAGTAAATTTTTATCAATATAACTGTTCAACCTTTGTATTTAGAGGATCACAGGGACCTGGCACAGATTTCTAACAAAAGGACTTGGATGAGGCACAGTAGTTTATTAAGCCACAGGTAGGTTTATCGATTTGGTGCCGTAGATCGTGAGTTCGAGGCCAAGATAAGGCACAATCTTGAGTCATAAAATTGCCATCCTTCGTCACTTGTATTTCTGAGATATTACATGTATATGTATCGTACCAGTAATTACTAACACACTATGTGTTGTTGAAACGAAGGTTTAGATTAGAATTTTCCTGTCTTCTGTTAATGATTATGTATCTATAATGCATGATTATATATTTGTTTGTTTGATTTATTAACGTCCTATTAACAGCTATGGTCATGTAAGGACGGCCTCCCATGTATGCGGTGTGTTGCGTGTATGTTGTGCGAGGTGAGTGTACTGGGAGACTGCGGTATGTTCGTGTTGTGTCTTCTTGTATAGTGGAACTGTTGCCCTTTTTATAGTGCTATAACACTGAAGCATGCCGCCGAAGACACCAAGCAACACACCCCACCCGGTCACATTATACTGACAACGGGCGAACCAGTCGTCCCACTCCCTGTATGCTGAACGCTAAGCAGGAGCAGAAACTACCACTTTTATAGACTTTGGTGTGTCTCGGCCAGGGGACAGAACCCAGAGCCTTCCTCACAGAGGCGAACGCTCAACTCAAGGCCAAAAGTGAGGCGGTGCCAAGGGAGGCATTAGGAAAGATAAAGTCAGTTAGGAAGAAGAGAAAAGATAAGATCCTAAATTATAGTCGCCTTTTACGATCATGCAATAGGGGCAGCAGGTACAATTCTAACGCCCTACCTGCAGGGCCAGATTATGTATCTATAATGCATGATTATATATTGACTGATAGTTGGAAATTTGTGCCAAGTCCCTGTGTGGTGGATGATTGTGATCAAATCAGGTCCGATTTCTTGTAACAATTAAATTATATTTATTGATGTGCCTGTATTAAACATTTCTTTCGATATTTTTTACTATGAAAGTATTTACCGATTTGAAATTGTTCTTGTCTCCAGCTTTCACAGAAACAATGTTTAATATATTAAGGTTGGGATCTATAGGCTATCTAGCAAGCATTATTATGTAGAGTTATGGCCCTTTGTTTTTAACAGGGAATCCATTGGTATCCGCTTATTATTTGCCTAGATTTTTCAAATCTGAAAGCAGGGCATACAAGTTCTACAAGTTTGCTGTCTCATATCAACTGAGATTATGTTACTCGATGTAGGTTGTTATTTTATCAGTAAGTCATGTTCTTTTTTTTGTATTATAATTACTGAAATCATCTCTCTATATATTATATACATAATATTTTAATACTATGTTGTTATCAAACTGGGAAATTCCAAATGTTAAAATTTTTCAAATTCAATAAGAAACAATGACTGAGGTAATTATACCACTTGTGTTTAATAAAAGATTATACTACTACTGTATGTGTATCAATTCATCAGCTTTGTAAACCTATATATAGCAGCACAGACAGATCCATATCATAATAGATTATGCTGACTTTTATGAATATAGTACAAAATAAACATTTCAATATTATTGCGTTTTTCTTTTCTACACATTTTAGTGCTCAGTGTCCATCATCTCATTATAAGATGTCGGCAGTTGATGATAAATTTTCACCTCCTAACACATCCTTGATTCTCCAGGGGTTACTAACACTGTCAGATATCTACCCCTGGACCCAACTTCGATTCCTGAAATGTTGGTAATACAGAAGGCAGTTCAGGAGAGAAAAACTGACTAATTACATGCCTGCAGATTTCCTTTGAAGATTACAAAGAGCAACGCCTATCAAAGTCGTAGTAGTGTACTGTTATTTGATTATTTTGATGAACATGACCAAACTGCCTATTTCATCTGTCGTTGTACACAGAGCTTTCAGGTTTGCTATGACATATTCAGGGATAGTTTAATGACAGTGTTAGTAACCCCTGGAATACCGAGGATGCTCCTAACCTAGTACATCCTTAAAAACACCTGGCTGTTAATTTTAGGACATTAAATAAAATTTTAAAGTTTTATTCTAATTGATTTTTTAATTGTTGGGAAAAGAATTACACCGTCTCGATTTAATGTTTTTAGGTACAGAATAAAAAAAGGGACAAGATTCAGATTGAGAGAAAAAAAACCCAAACAAGCACTGCACACAATGAAAATCCATTTATTATTTGAACCAATATTCTTGGGTGTGGAATAATTCTCAAATAATGCAGCCACATTAGTATCTACATGGTACATAGCGAGATGCTGTTGAAATATTTCAATTTCTATGACTTAAATCACCTAATAACAGTTTTGTATTTGTATATATCATATACAGGATTGTAGGTTCATTGTGGTCTTAGAATTCAAGAGGAAGTCTTATTAGGAATGAACTTTTAAGGGTAAAGAATCAATTGGAAATGAAAAAAAATATAAAAATAATAAAAATACTAGCCACCACAATGGACTTTTTCTGCATTACTTATTTTAATGATGAGAGTCAATTACTGTATGTCAACTTCATGTGTTGTGAGATTTAATTTTGTGGTCATAGTAAAATCACAAAAGTTTATCTCTGTAAATAAACTACCAAACATCTATTGAAAGGTAGCTTAAATCTATTTTTATTCTGCCAAAGTAGGGAACAAAATTGGTTTACATCTACAGGGTTCAATAACACAAAAATATCTTAAACCTAAGAAATTACTGATACTTATAGAAGTTAAGGAAAGTTGCTAAGATTTTTCCTTAACATTTGTAAATGCTTTCCTATGGATACTTTTGATTTAAGGGATTCCTTAAAGTTAAGAAGAATTTATGAAACTGGGACCAGCAGATAAAACATCATCCAAGCTGTACATCAACATCAAAACATTTGAACAATACAAACCTGTCAATCAACTTATACAAGAACTTGTACACATTCCATTGGCTATATGCTACATTTACAAATGTAAAACCTTCATTTAAAACAGTTATCTAATGCATTTATTTCCCATTCAAATCTGAACAGATCTATAAAACAAATCTGTACAGATCTATAAAACAACATTTGACACAAAGTCTATATGTTAGTAAATGAGTGTTAGATACACACAGGGAAAAGGTGCAGACTTAAATCACAAGAAATGGTTGTCAGATGAAATATACAAAGTCCTCTCAAGCATGACCTATAGCTGTCCAATGAATACATTTGTCCGAGGACTACATACTCATCCTTCAGGATATGTATGCGATGGCCGATGCTTACTCTGGAGGGACTATATTTTTCATCCAACAACCACTTTTTTCCAGATTCATATCATTAACATCTCAGATCTACCTGTAACCGTTACCAAAATGCATGGGTCAAAAACTTTCATGTCTTCATAAGAATTAAATACTTATCGGCCTGACTAATTACACACATTTTAACATGAACATTTGCTAAACTGTACTATAATAACTAATACACATGAATTACACTTTGGGACATTTGACTTTATCAACACAGGATAGAATCAGCCACTGGAACTGAATTCATCACATAATGGAATCAGCCACTGGAACTGAATTCATCACATAATGGAATCAGCCACTGGAACTGAATTCATCACATAATGGAATCAGCCACTGGAACTGAATTCATCACATAATGGAATCAGCCACTGGAACTGAATTCATCACATAATGGAATCAGCCACTGGAACTGAATTCATCACATAATGGAATCAGCCACTGGAACTGAATTCATCACATCATACATGTATATATATTTATATAGGAGTACACCAGCAGTAGATTCAAATAGGTATCAAAAGATTCAAAACTCCAAATGACTTATCATGATAACAAATGTGAGTTTATACTGTGGTAAATAAATCAAAACATAATCCGAATCATTTCTGTACATAATAATGTATGTATACACTTTTCCATTTTATGATATACTATAGACATAGTTCTCTAGCATCATGTTCAGCCAACAGTTGTCCATTTTAATGCAATCTTTCCCCCCTATTTTATAAACGGAAGGTTTCCGATATTGAATCAGCCTAGTAAAAATTTTAAATGGATTTATTGGCTTAAATCAGAATTTTTTAAAAGGCCAATTTAACATCTGAAACCTTTGGATTACCTTCATTAACTCATATTCTAAAACTACCAGGAATTTGTACATGGGTATACACTGTATTCTGAATGTGTAAGGGGTTGGCGAGTCAGATGGAGTGCTGATCAGCAAATCGTAAACTACACTGTATATAATTCTCTTATAGCCAATATGTCATTGTTTAGAGACAAAGACAAGGCCAAAGTTTGACCTTTTCTCCCAAATACATATAAAATAAATAAAAAATAAGATTGACTCATAAGCAACAACCCCTTTTTCTCGATTCACATTGGAGGATCACTGATGCTACTGTTACACCTTTAATGTCTCATGCTAAAAATAGCATTGATTTAAATTTTAATTGCACTTAAAACTGTAATACTGTACATTAATATTTGATTATTTTTTGTATGATAATATACTGGCAAAGTATATATGTATAATTAGCTCAAATTGAAAGGCATAAGCACATACCGGGTAATAATAACCGGGTAATAATAATTATAAATCTCTTGACTGATTGTCACATTTTCACAAAATTGTGAGAAAAAATCCCATATATATATATATATATGTATGCGTTAAATTTATACCTTTTATTAGAAGTTTGATGTGAAATTCAAATATAGAAAACTTCATTATCTCAAACATTGATAAATGGAAAACAATTTATTTGTCAGAGTTATAGATTTAAATAATAATCAATTTGTTTGAATTTTATTTCAGATTTAAAATTCAATGTAAAACTTCTTCTGTCTTTTCTGGTTATAGAGTTATCTGCTTTTGAGGGCAGGTTAGAACAGTATTCGCCGTATTTAGCCCCCTCCCCCTTATAAACGCTTCCAATCCCATGAACAATGTTTTACAAACGTGTGATGCCTAGGAATTGTATCCCATTACACAAATTCGTGAGTATTCCACATGTGAATCATGACGTAATAATGTGTCTCAAAAGTAAGGCATATGCATGTTTACTGGGACAGATTAATGTGTCATGATTATGGAAAGAGCTTGTTTTCTGTTCACTACTTGCATTTTGTTTCTCTAATAAGAAACCCCATTTGTTAATTTTTTAAATGCCCTGGGTGCTAATTACGTTGAATACAGTAATTGATTTTTATGCTATTGGTTTGTAGGAAAAAAATAATGTGGTTTACCTGATACTCTGAATATATGACAATGGGCTTATAAACACATTGACTGACTGTTAGTACAGAATTGATGTATCTTGATAATATTGATATTATTTTCATGGTCCTCTTGATTTGAGATAATGAAGTTCATAAAAATTTATAATGTAATACAATGAAATACAAACCTACCTTGTCATTCTATTTCACACTCATTACTACACGAACTTCTACAGAAGGGATAACTATACATGTAAAATGTTTATGTTACTTGTAAACAAGGTCACAGGACCTTTCTCCTTCTACATAAAGCAGGAGACCTCAGAGGAGTCTTGGCACACCAAAGAATGATCTATGTTTGACAATGGAAAGACGGATCTTTTCTCTGCTTTTCAAACTTTGACTACATATTATATATAAAATTTGAGACAGACTGCTTCATTACTTTTTGAGAAATAGCGTTAACAAACTTCAATTATCAAAATCTAAGATGGAGGTCTGTCAGCCATCTTGTTCATTGATCGGTCTCAAAATGCAATATGCAAAACTAAGGCCATAGGGGAACCTGCACATCTGAGAAATAGTGGTAACAAACTTTAATTATCAAAATTCAAGATGGCTGCCTGGTGGTCATATTGTTTTTCTGATCGGTCTCAAAATCGACATGACACTGCTAGGGACCAAGGGAACCAGGCATGTAAAATCTGAGAAATATCTGTGGAGTACCTCTCAAGAAATAGCGGTAACAAGCATTGTTTAAGCACAGAAGACGGATGGAACACGGACCATGGACCAAAGTTGATTTGAATACCATCTGATGATGGTGGGTTAAAAACTATTTCTAAGCTCTGCATCCAATTTCCACAAAGTTGAATCCCGTTGGATGAGGGAAACTTGAATTTGATTTGACAGATATACTTGTTTATAGCATTAATTGTATAAGTTTATAAAGTACCGGGGTATATATCCTATATAAATTTTCATCTAAGAATAATTAAAGACTTATATTTTTTTGTAAATTACCGGTATTGGATTTTTAAATCATTGATTTTCAACGCTTATAAGTTCAATATCACATGAATGCTTGTCATATATGTGGTGTATGGAGACATTAACGGAGACATCAGATCTATGTCACATGGTTATGACATAACAATATTATGCTGTATACTAAATATTGTTTTCACTGTATTGTTTAACAAGCATTATTTCATAATTTAAGCAAAACACTATAAAAGAAGTGTAAAACTTCTTTCTGGATTAATCTGTTTATAGATAAGACTTTTCCAGGAGGAAAATGATTTTTTACTTTGGATAATCCCCCAAAAAGTTCTTTATAACTTCTCTTTGTCATGTACTGGTGTTTTTTTGCTTGGGATTTTTCTTAATGATGAGACAGAAAAAAAAAACAATAATAAAAAACAACACCAAAAGTCCAAAAAAACCAAAAAAAAAAACACAAAAAAAACCCCAAAAATTCAAAAGAAAAATCCATTCTTTTCTAACGACTTTTTCAGTAAAATATAAATAGAAATACCCAAGTTTTTCCTCTAACAGAGACACTGTAAATATTTTCCACTGTGCCTATAGATTTGGTTTGTTGGGTCATGGATAAATATTTTACTGGAACCCTACTACATCCTTATACACCACAGACAAACAACTTATCTTCTAAATCACAAACAAAACACTTACATCAACACCTCTGTGTAACTTCTAAATCTTAGAAATCTCACTCACAAACAAAACACTTACTTCAACACCTCTGTGTAACTTCTAAATCTTAGAAATCTCACTCACAAACAAAACACTTACATCAACACCTCTGTGTAACTTCTAAATCTTAGAAAATCTCACTCACAAACAAAACACTTACATCAACACCTCTGTGTAACTTCTAAATCTTAGAAATCTCACTCACAAACAAAACACTTACATCAACACCTCTGTGTAACTTCTAAATCTTAGAAATCTCACTCACAAACAAAACACTTACTCAACTCACAAACAAAACACTTACATCAACACCTCTGTGTAACTTCTAAATCTTAGAAATCTCACTCACAAACAAAACACTTACATCAACACCTCTGTGTAACTTCTAAATCTTAGAAATCTCACTCACAAACAAAACACTTACATCAACACCTCTGTGTAACTTCTAAATCTTAGAAATCTCACTCACAAACAAAACACTTACTTCAACACCTCTGTGTAACTTCTAAATCTTAGAAATCTCACTCACAAACAAAACACTTACATCAACACCTCTGTGTAACTTCTAAATCTTAGAAATCTCACTCACAAACAAAACACTTACTCAACACCTCTGTGTAACTTCTAAATCTTAGAAATCTCACTCACAAACAAAACACTTACATCAACACCTCTGTGTAACTTCTAAATCTTAGAAATCTCACTCACAAACAAAACACTTAACATCAACACCTCTGTGTAACTTCTAAATCTTAGAAATCTCACTCACAAACAAAACACTTACATCAACACCTCTGTGTAACTTCTAAATCTTAGAAATCTCACTCACAAACAAAACACTTACATCAACACCTCTGTGTAACTTCTAAATCTTAGAAATCTCACTCACAAACAAAACACTTACATCAACACCTCTGTGTAACTTCTAAATCTTAGAAATCTCACTCACAAACAAAACACTTACATCAACACCTCTGTGTAACTTCTAAATCTTAGAAATCTCACTCACAAACAAAACACTTACATCAACACCTCTGTGTAACTTCTAAATCTTAGAAATCTCACTCACAAACAAAACACTTACTCAACACCTCTGTGTAACTTCTAAATCTTAGAAATCTCACTCACAAACAAAACACTTACATCAACACCTCTGTGTAACTTCTAAATCTTAGAAATCTCACTCACAAACAAAACACTTACTCAACACCTCTGTGTAACTTCTAAATCTTAAAATCTCACTCACAAACAAAACACTTACTTCAACACCTCTGTGTAACTTCTAAATCTTAGAAATCTCACTCACAAACAAAACACTTACTTCAACACCTCTGTGTAACTTCTAAATCTTAGAAATCTCACTCACAAACAAAACACTTACATCAACACCTCTGTGTAACTTCTAAATCTTAGAAATCTCACTCACAAACAAAACACTTACATCAACACCTCTGTGTAACTTCTAAATCTTAGAAATCTCACTCACAAACAAAACACTTACATCAACACCTCTGTGTAACTTCTAAATCTTAGAAATCTCACTCACAAACAAAACACACTTACATCAACACCTCTGTGTAACTCCTCTTCTAAATCTTAGAAATCTCACTCACAAACAAAACACTTACTTCAACACCTCTGTGTAACTTCTAAATCTTAGAAATCTCACTCACAAACAAAACACTTACATCAACACCTCTGTGTAACTTCTAAATCTTAGAAATCTCACTCACAAACAAAACACTTAATCAACACCTCTGTGTAACTTCTAAATCTTAGAAATCTCACTCACAAACAAAACACTTACTTCAACACCTCTGTGTAACTTCTAAATCTTAGAAATCTCACTCACAAACAAAACACTTACATCAACACCTCTGTGTAACTTCTAAATCTTAGAAATCTCACTCACAAACAAAACACTTACATCAACACCTCTGTGTAACTTCTAAATCTTAGAAAATCTCACTCACAAACAAAACACTTACATCAACACCTCTGTGTAACTTCTAAATCTTAGAAATCTCACTCACAAACAAAACACAAACACTTACATCAACACCTCTGTGTAACTTCTAAATCTTAGAAATCTCACTCACAAACAAAACACTTACATCAACACCTCTGTGTAACTTCTAAATCTTAGAAATCTCACTCACAAACAAAACACTTACTTCAACACCTCTGTGTAACTTCTAAATCTTAGAAATCTCACTCACAAACAAAACACTTACATCAACACCTCTGTGTAACTTCTAAATCTTAGAAATCTCACTCACAAACAAAACACTTACTTCAACACCTCTGTGTAACTTCTAAATCTTAGAAATCTCACTCACAAACAAAACACTTACATCAACACCTCTGTGTAACTTCTAAATCTTCTAAAACCTTCTAAATCTTAGAAATCTCACTCACAAACAAAACACTTACATCAACACCTCTGTGTAACTTCTAAATCTTAGAAATCTCACTCACAAACAAAACACTTACATCAACACCTCTGTGTAACTTCTAAATCTTAGAAATCTCACTCACAAACAAAACACTTACATCAACACCTCTGTGTAACTTCTAAATCTTAGAAATCTCACTCACAAACAAAACACTTACATCAACACCTCTGTGTAACTTCTAAATCTTAGAAATCTCACTCACAAACAAAACACTTACATCAACACCTCTGTGTAACTTCTAAATCTTAGAAATCTCACTCACAAACAAAACACTTACATCAACACCTCTGTGTAACTTCTAAATCTTAGAAATCTCACTCACAAACAAAACACTTACTCAACACCTCTGTGTAACTTCTAAATCTTAGAAATCTCACTCACAAACAAAACACTCATCAACACCTCTGTGTAACTTCTAAATCTTAGAAATCTCACTCACAAACAAAACACTTACTTCAACACCTCTGTGTAACTTCTAAATCTATCTAAAATAATCTAGAAATCTCACTCACAAACAAAACACTTACATCAACACCTCTGTGTAACTTCTAAATCTTAGAAATCTCACTCACAAACAAAACACTTACATCAACACCTCTGTGTAACTTCTAAATCTTAGAAATCTCACTCACAAACAAAACACTTACTTCAACACCTATGTGTAACTTCTAAATCTTAGAAATCTCACTCACAAACAAAACACTTACATCAACACCTCTGTGTAACTTCTAAATCTTAGAAATCTCACTCACAAACAAAACACTTACTTCAACACCTCTGTGTAACTTCTAAATCTTAGAAATCTCACTCACAAACAAAACACTTACTTCAACACCTCTGTGTAACTTCTAAATCTTAGAAATCTCACTCACAAACAAAACACACTTACTTCAACACCTCTGTGTAACTTCTAAATCTTAGAAATCTCACTCACAAACAAAACACTTACATCAACACCTCTGTGTAACTTCTAAATCTTAGAAATCTCACTCACAAACAAAACACTTACTTCAACACCTCTGTGTAACTTCTAAATCTTAGAAATCTCACTCACAAACAAAACACTTACATCAACACCTCTGTGTAACTTCTAAATCTTAGAAATCTCACTCACAAACAAAACACTTACTTCAACACCTCTGTGTAACTTCTAAATCTTAGAAATCTCACTCACAAACAAAACACTTACTTCAACACCTCTGTGTAACTTCTAAATCTTAGAAATCTCACTCACAAACAAAACACTTACTTCAACACCTATGTGTAACTTCTAAATCTTAGAAATCTCACTCACAAACAAAACACTTACTCAACACCTCTGTGTAACTTCTAAATCTTAGAAATCTCACTCACAAACAAAACACATCAACACCTCTGTGTAACTTCTAAATCTTAGAAATCTCACTCACAAACAAAACACTTACACAACACCTATGTGTAACTTCTAAATCTTATCGAAATCTCACTCACAAACAAAACACTTACTTCAACACCTCTGTGTAACTTCTAAATCTTAGAAATCTCACTCACAAACAAAACACTTACTTCAACACCTCTGTGTAACTTCTAAATCTTAGAAATCTCACTCACAAACAAAACACTTACATCAACACCTCTGTGTAACTTCTAAATCTTAGAAATCTCACTCACAAACAAAACACATCAACACCTCTGTGTAACTTCTAAATCTTAGAAATCTCACTCACAAACAAAACACTTACTTCAACACCTCTGTGTAACTTCTAAATCTTAGAAATCTCACTCACAAACAAAACACTTACATCAACACCTCTGTGTAACTTCTAAATCTTAGAAATCTCACTCACAAACAAAACACTTACTTCAACACCTATGTGTATTAAGTTCTAAATCTTATCATGATCTCAATCACAAATAAAACACTTACTTCAACACCTCTGTGTAACTTCTAAATATTAGAAATCTCAAAATTTGATTAACAACAAACGACGTCCTAAAGACATCTACTAGGACGTCTACACTCAACAAGACGACAAATGTTTCAGTAGATAGCAGCACCAAGACTAGAGGTTATTTGTGACATAGTAGTAACACTGGATATATACTGGCATGGTCAGCCCTTGTTTGTCCTCAGCTTGTAGTGGACGTCAGGCAAGTTTCTTAGCTTCTCAGCAGCCTGAAATAGTCAGACAAATACTAATCAAAAAACTTCATATACTTTATAACAAAAGAGGATCATAAAGGAATATTGAATCTGGAATAGTCTAGGAGATTATTTTTTTACACAGGAAGTGATTTTAACTATACGTTATACACAGAATAAATTATGTTGAAATTGGCCATTGGTATTTGATTGGTCATGTAGACAAGTCTTAATAAACAATTGGTCTTTATACAGAGGTGATCTCTAAGGCAGATTTATTCATAGAAAGGAAAACAGTGATTATATCTACAGCCTGTTAAATATTCACAGCAACACAAAATTTTTGAAGCATGATGGAAACATCTTTTACATGTTAAGCCAAACTTACCTGTTCAGCCGACAGATCTCTCTGTGACTGAGCCAACATCTCGTATCCGACCATGAACTTTTTCACGGTGGCTGACCTTAGTAACGGTGGGTAGTACAAGGCGTGTAGCTGCCAGTGCTGGTTATCTTTCTCATACAGTTTACCTGTTGGTGCACCTGATAATAAAAACAAAAAACACACAATTACTCCCTCGTTATTATCTAAAATCATAATTTTAATAGATCACTGCAAGACTCTTGTTGATCGTGATAATTTTGATTTACACGCTAAACATATTCAAGCTCTGTGCTTGAAATCCTTTCTACAAAAACAGAGGGAAAATATAAGAAAACGTTGATGCTATGTACTGTACATATGGCACACGACCACTTGGCCTTCTAAACCAAAGCTATCGGACAAAAGAAACCTAAGCATAAAATTAGAAAAAAAAAGAAGGAAGTAGCACTTTGCCACAAAAAGTGATTACATTCCTTAAATTTCAAATCCTTTGTAATTAGCCAACTGACCATATCAACATTTGAAAAAGACAATGGACTAAATATAAAAAGGTGACATGAATAGCCGACTGATAGTTAAACATGTAATTACCATGCCATCCCATGGAGTAAGGGAAGGAAATATCAAACAGATTATCATACTTGGACAGCAGTTTCTTCATCATGTCAGCAAGAGCTGCAAAATAAGAAAGAGATTAACAGACATGTTTCAAAACACATCAGTCTACCATGCATATTTCAGTTCCCTCCAGTAGTCTTTTTAGTAAGACTAAACGTAGAGTATCCTCATTCTGATACCAAGAGAATTGAATCAAGTGTATAAGTGTGTAAATTTTGACAATAATGCAACACCATTTTTTAAACTCCCCAAAAGTGAAAATAGTCCAGATCAAGATATCACGGAAGAGTTTTAAATACTGATAACTTGATGAAACTAAACAACTTAATTAACACAATGTAACAATACATCAGAGTTACCAAGACTATTTATCACAATCTATCTTACCTTCCCTCTCTGTATCTGTAAGATCCTGTATCCGTAACACATGTCTCCGTGGTAACAGCATTGTCTCGTACGGCCAGACTGCCCAGTATGGGACAAGCCACACCCAGTGGTCATTCTGTAGTATCACCCTATCCTAGGAAAGGAACATTCAAATCATACTCAAAACTAGAACCATAACTTATACACACTTGGTCGCGATTTGTTATAAAGGGGCATAACTCTGAAAAGGTGGAGGAATTTTGTTCCATTATAGATAAGAAGCAGTAGACAGTCGAGCGTTTCTTAATTTAGGAGGAGAAGTCGGTGTCTGCAGAGGGATAACCTAAATCCAGTATACCACCCCACCCCATTTTCTTTGAACAAAAACCCCCAAGAGCTGTATGAGAATAGTAAAGCTCTCCTCCCGCATCCTGTACTGACAAAGAGTTTTAAAGTAGATATCAGCGTCATTTGTTACAGACAAGAGTTTAAGCAGACATCAGCGTCATTAGTTACAGATAACAGTATTTCAACACTTGAATCAAATGGTTGATAAGGTCAGTGATTGGGTGTTGTAGTGGTCAAGCCACTTCCCTTTGACCTTAAGTCAACCAGGGTCCCATCAACATCACTGACATGAACAGGTCAGGGGTCACCTGCTCAATCACGTACATGGGTTTCTCCTTGCACTCTGGTTTCTTCCCACTCTAAAATCACTCGCACACTTATATCCAGGCCATCAAAAGTTATTTGTATTAAGTTATATAACTAATTTTTCTATCAACATAAAAACAAATAAAAGTTAATAATTTATCCAAACTTTAGCAATAAGCTATGACAACACAGATGTGATTCCATAACACCCCCATTTCAGAGTGAGTTGGACCATGCAGCGCTGCACAGAAATATAACATCTTTGTATTCTTCACCTTTTTTTCGAGCTCCTGTTTTACGTAGTCAAGCAGCAATGGTTGTTTATATCTCTCCATATATGTCCTCTGTGTTCTGTTTTTCACTGAAGCTTCATTTGGCATGAAGGAACTCGCCCAAACCTACAGACAGAGAGAAACATCTAGTAAATGTCTACTTTGGACAGAAAAAAAGGAGGGACTGAAGGAACTCACACAAACCTACAGATAGAGGGAAACAAAAAATTACTATCCATTAAATGTCTATTCTGGACAGGGAAAGAGTGAGGGCTGATTATGATTTTGTCTTCATTTGAATCGTCATTTATATAGATCACACTGTTTATTTGTATTAGATATGCACTTCTTATACTTTTTGAGATATTGAGTAACTATGATATGTATTATTGTCCCGAGTGAGATCACTTACCTGACAATGTGGGTGAGGGTTAGAACAGCCCATCATAGCGCCCTTGTTCTCAAATATCTGTAATCAACAAAGACATAGGATAAATACATGTATAGAACAGCCCATCATAGCGCCCTTGTTCTCAAAAATCTGTAATCAACAAATACAAAAGATATATATAGAACAGCCCAACATAGCGCCCTTGTTCTCAAATATCTGTAATCAACAAATACAAAAGATATATATAGAACAGCCCATCATAGTGCCCTTGTTCTCAAAAATCTGTAATCAACAAATACAAAAGATATATATAGAACAGCCCACCATAGTGCCCATGTTCTCAAAAATCTGTAATCAACAAATACACATAGGATAAATACATGTATAGAACAGCCCAACATAGCGCCCTTGTTCTCAAAAATCTGTAATCAACAAATACAAAAGATATATATAGAACAGCCCATCATAGCGCCCTTGTTCTCAAAAATCTGTAATCAACAAATACAAAAGATATATATAGAACAGCCCATCATAGCGCCCTTGTTCTCAAAAATCTGTAATCAACAAATACAAATAGATAAATACATGTATAGAACAGCCCATCATAGTGCCCTTGTTCTCAAAAATCTGTAATCAACAAATACACATAGGATAAATACATGTATAGAACAGCCCAACATAGCGCCCTTGTTCTCAAATATCTGTAATCAACAAATACAAAAGATATATATAGAACAGCCCATCATAGTGCCCTTGTTCTCAAAAATCTGTAATCAACAAATACTCATAGGATAAATACATGTATAGAACAGCCCAACATAGCGCCCTTGTTCTCAAATATCTGTAATCAACAAATACAAAAGACATGTATAGAACAGCCCAACATAGTGCCCATGTTCTCAAAAATCTGTAATCAACAAATACACATAGGATAAATACATGTATAGAACAGCCCAACATAGTGCCCATGTTCTCAAATATCTGTAATCAACAAATACACAAGATATGTATAGAACAGCCCACCATAGTGCCCTTGTTCTCAAAAATCTGTAATCAACAAATACTCATAGGATAAATACATGTATAGAACAGCCCAACATAGCGCCTTGTTCTCAAATATCTGTAATAAACAAATACAAAAGATATGTATAGAACAGCCCACCATAGCGCCCTTGTTCTCAAATATCTGTAATCAACAAATACATAGGATAAATATATAGAACAGCCCATCATAGCGCCCTTGTTCTCAAAAATCTGTAATCAACAAATACAAAAGATATATATAGAACAGCCCATCCTAGCGCCATTGTTCTCAAAAATCTGTAATCAAAAAATACAAAAGATATATATAGAACAGCCCATCCTAGCGCCATTGTTCTCAAAAATCTGTAATCAACAAATACAAACTTAAAGGATAAATAAGTTTTTGTCAGACATTAATGAAGATAAAGTGTTTGCCTATATTGTACATCTAATAGCAACTACAGATACAGTTAAATCTTGTTAACTAAACCTGGGTAACTAAACACCTAGATAACTAATCACGTGGTAAGTAATCACCTGGGTAACTGATCACCTTGGTAACTAATCACCTGGGTGGTAACTAAACACCTAGATAACTAATCATGTGGTAAGTAATCACCTGGGTAACTGATCACCTTGGTAACTAATCACCTGGGATCACCTGGTAATCACCTGGGTAACTTATCACCTGGGTAACTGAATCACCTGGGTAACTGATCACCTGGGTAACTAATCACCTGGGTAATAATCACCTGGGTAACTAATCACCTGGGTAACTAATCACCTGGGTAACTAATCACCTGGGTAACTAATCACCTGGGTAAATCTGAATCACCTGGGTAACTAATCACATGGGTAACTGATCACCATGGTAACTGATATGGTAACTATCACCTGGGTAACTGATCACCTGGGTAACTGATCACCTGGGTAACTGATCACCTGGGTAACTGATCACCTGGGTAACTATCACCTGGGTAACTGATCACTAGTAACTATCACCTGGGTAACTGATCACCTGGGTAACTGATCACCTGGGTAACTAATCACCTGGGTAACTGATCACCTGGGTAACTGGTAACTAATCACCTGGGTAACTAATCACCTGGGTAACTGATCACCTGGGTAAACTGAATCACCTGGGTAACTATCATCACCTGGTAACTAATCACCTGGTAACTAATCACCTGGGTAACTAATCACCTGGGTAACTAATCACCTGGGTAACTGATCACCTGGGTAACTAATCACCTGGGTAACTGATCACCTGGGTAACTAATCACCTGGGTAACTGATCACCTGGGTAACTGATCACCTGGGTAACTGATCACCTGGGTAACTAATCACCTGGGTAACTGATCACCTGGGTAACTGATCACCTGGGTAACTGATCACCTGGGTAAGTGATCACCTGGGTAACTAATTACCTGGGTAACTGATCACCTGGGTAACTGATCACCTGGGTAACTAATCACCTGGGTAACTGATCACCTGGGTAACTAATCACCTGGGTAACTGATCACCTTGGTAACTTATCACCTGGGTAACTGATCACCTGGGTAACTGATCACCTGGGTAACTAATCACCTGGGTAACTGATTACCTGGGTAACTGATCACCTGGTGTAACTATCACCTGGGTAACTGATCACCTGGGTAACTGATCACCTGGGTAACTGATCACCTGGGTAACTGATCACCTGGGTAACTGATACCTGGGTAACTGATCACCTGGGTAACTGATCACCTGGGTAACTGATCACCTGGGTAACTGATCACCTGGGTAACTAATCACCTGGGTAACTGATCACCTGGGTAACTGATCACCTGGGTAACTGATCACTGGGTAACTATCACCTGGGTAACTGATCACCTGGGTAACTGATCACCTGGTAACTGATCACCTGGGTAACTGAATCACCTGGGTAACTGATCACCTGGGTAACTGATCACCTGGGTAACTGATCACCTGGGTAACTGATCACCTGGGTAAACTGATCACCTGGGTAACTGATCACCTGGGTAACTGATCACCTGGGTAACTGATCACCTGGGTAACTGATCACCTGGGTAACTGATCACCTGGGTAACTGATCACCTGGGTAACTGATCACCTGGGTAACTGATCAACTCACCTGGGTAACTGATCACCTGGGTAACTAATCACCTGGGTAACTAATCACCTGGGTAACTAATCACCTGGGTAACTGATCACCTGGGTAACTAATCACCTGGGTAACTGAATCACCTGGGTAACTGATCACCTGGGTAACTGATCACCTGGGTAACTGATCACCTGGGTAACTGATCACCTGGGTAACTGATCACCTGGGTAACTAATCACCTGGGTAAATGATCACCTGGGTAACTGATCACCTGGGTAACTGATCACCTGGGTAACTGATCACCTGGGTAACTGATCACCTGGGTAACTGATCACCTGGGTAACTGATCACCTGGGTAACTGATCACCTGGGTAACTGATCACCTGGGTAACTAATCACCTGGGTAACTGATCACCTGGGTAACTGATCACCTGGGTAACTGATCACCTGGGTAACTGATCACCTGGGTAACTGATCACCTGGGTAACTGATCACCTGGGTAACTGATCACCTGGGTAACTAATCACCTGGGTAACTGATCACCTGGGTAACTGATCACCTGGGTAACTAATCACCTGGGTAACTAATCACCTGGGTAACTGATCACCTGGGTAACTGATCACCTGGGTAACTAATCACCTGGGTAACTAATCACCTGGGTAACTGATCACCTGGGTAACTGATCACCTGGGTAACTGATCACCTGGGTAACTAATCACCTGGGTAACTGATCACCTGGGTAACTGATCACCTGGGTAACTGATCACCTGGGTAACTAATCACCTGGGTAACTGATCACCTGGGTAACTAATCACCTGGGTAACTAATCACCTGGGTAACTGATCACCTGGGTAACTAATCACCTGGGTAACTGATCACCTGGGTAACTGATCACCTGGGTAACTAATCACCTGGGTAACTAATCACCTGGGTAACTAATCACCTGGGTAACTAATCACCTGGGTAACTGATCACCTGGGTAACTGAATCACCTGGGTAACTGATCACCTGGGTAACTGATCACCTGGGATCACCTGGGTAACTATCACCTGGGTAACTGATCACCTGGGTAACTAATCACCTGGGTAACTATCACCTGGGTAACTGATCACCTGGGTAACTAATCACCTGGGTAAACTGAATCACCTGGGTAACTGATCACCTGGGTAACTGATCACCTGGGTAACTAATCACCTGGGTAACTGATCACCTGGGTAACTAATCACCTGGGTAACTGTCACCTGGGTAACTAATCACCTGGGTAATCACTGGTAACTATCACTGGGTAACTAATCACCTGGGTAACTAATCACCTGGGTAACTAATCACCTGGGTAACTAATCACCTGGGTAACTGATCACCTGGGTAACTAATCACCTGGGTAACTGATCACCTGGGTAACTAATCACCTGGGTAACTGATCACCTGGGTAACTGATCACCTGGGTAACTAATCACCTGGGTAACTAATCACCTGGGTAAACTGATCACCTGGGTAACTGAATCACCTGGGTAACTAATCACCTGGTAATTAATTACCTGGGTAACTAATCACCTGGTAATTAATCACCTGGGTTACTAATCACCTGGGTAACTGATCACATGTATAACTGATCACCTGGGTAACTGATCACATGTATAAACTGATCACCTGGGTAACTGGGTAACTAATCACTTGGATAACTAATCACCTGGGTAACTAATCACCTGGGTAACTAATCACCTGAGTAACTAATCACCTGGGTAACTAATCACCTGGTAATTAATTACCTGGTTAACTAATCACCTGGTAATTAATCACCTGGGTTACTAATCACCTGGGTAACTGATCACATGTATAACTGATCACCTGGGTAACTGATCACCTGGGTAACTGATCACATGTATAACTGATCACCTTGGTAACTAATCACTTGGGTAACTAATCACCTGGGTAACTAATCACCTGGGTAACTAATCACCTGAGTAACTAATCACCTGGGTAACTAATCACCTGGTAATTAATCACCTGGTTTACTAATCACCTGGGTAACTGATCACATGTATAACTGATCACCTGGGTAACTGATCACCTGGGTAACTTATTATCACCTGGATAACTGATCACATGTATAACTGATCACGTCACCTGGGTAACTGATCACCTGGGCAACTAATCACCTGGTAATTATTAGTTACCTGGGTTACTAATCACATGTATAACTGATCACCTGGGTAACTGATCACCTGGGTAACTAATCACCTGGTAATTAATCACCTGGGTTACTAATCACTTGGTAACTGATCACCTGGGTAACTAATCACCTGGGTGACTGATCACCTAGGTAACTAATCACCTGGGTAACTAATCACTTGGGTAACTAATCACTTGGGTAACTGATCACATGTATAACTGATCACCTTGGTAACTAATCACTTGGGTAACTAATCACCTGGGTAACTAATCACCTGGGTAACTAATCACCTGAGTAACTAATCACCTGGGTAACTAATCACCTGGGTAACTGATCACATGATAACTAACTGATCACCTGGGTAACTGATCACATGTATAACTGATCACCTGGGTAACTGATCACCTGATCACCTGGGTAACTGATCACCTGGGTAACTAATCACCTGGTAATTAATTACCTGGGTAACTAATCACCTGGTAATTAATCACCTGGGTTACTAATCACCTGGGTAACTGATCACATGTATAACTGATCACCTGGGTAACTGATCACATGTATAACTGATCACCTTGGTAACTAATCACTTGGATAACTAATCACCTGGGTAACTAATCACCTGGGTAACTAATCACCTGAGTAACTAATCACCTGGGTAACTAATCACCTGGTAATTAATTACCTGGTTAACTAATCACCTGGTAATTAATCACCTGGGTTACTAATCACCTGGGTAACTGATCACATGTATAACTGATCACCTGGGTAACTGATCACCTGGGTAACTGATCACATGTATAACTGATCACCTTGGTAACTAATCACTTGGGTAACTAATCACCTGGGTAACTAATCACCTGGGTAACTAATCACCTGAGTAACTAATCACCTGGGTAACTAATCACCTGGTAATTAATCACCTGGTTTACTAATCACCTGGGTAACTGATCACATGTATAACTGATCACCTGGGTAACTGATCACCTGGGTAACTAATTATCACCTGGATAACTGATCACATGTATAACTGATCACCTGGGTAACTGATCACCTGGGTAACTAATCACCTGGTAATTAGTTACCTGGGTTACTAATCACATGTATAACTGATCACCTGGGTAACTGATCACCTGGGTAACTAATCACCTGGTAATTAATCACCTGGGTTACTAATCACTTGGTAATTAATCACCTGGGTTACTAATCACCTGGGTAACTGAATCTCAACTTTGGTTTGACTCTCCTTAGATACCAGTGGTCTTGTTGTGGATGTGTGAGTCCTGGAAAAATGATGATGATCCTAAATTAACTAATGTTTTGTTGATCACTGAAAGGTCTAAAAAGACACTCCTTCATATATACTTACCTGAACCCAGTCAAACTTTTTACCAAGATCCGTGTTGATTTCAGCCCACTTGTCGATGACAGCTCGGACCTCCGACTGAGACATGACAGGGAGGGTGACGTCGGTATGAGGATGAAAACACATCACCTGACAAGTCCCGCGGGCAGCAGCTGACTGGAACAGCGGGTTGTCACTTTTCTCTGTGAAACAAACAGTTTTTTTCTAGTATAAGAAACCTGTATTGTTTTTAAATGTTTAACTAGAATAAAAATAAACACTGTCTAAGCTCCTCTCATTAGACGTGAAACAAGAATAACCACGATTATTTCATGGTGCTGCTGTCTGAACATTATACCTAAGGGTAAAATTTGCTTTTCAATTTTAAGATTACAAAGCACTGCAGGAGCTTCTTGACCATATTAATTAAATGCAATAAACATTAGTTATCTGAAGTTAAACTACCATGACATCAATATGTTAAAGGGACAATTCAGTGAGGCTAATTTTATTACATATCTTCAGATGGAGCAAAATCCAAAGTAATCATAATATATGTTAGAGAAGTATTCTAGAGAAGTATTCTAGAGAAATATTCTTCAATGTTATAAAAGATATTGTTGCATCCATTTCTAAATATCAGTCAGTAATTTGGTAACTAACATATGACAATGGTAACAAGCTGACAGAGCCCAAACCCTGACCCGTAGCTGGGTACTCAGGTTCTCTTAACAGCCCTATTAAACAGATGCAATATTTTCAGATAAGAGCATGCACCTTATAAGCTTAGGTAAACACACTACTGTAAGAGCGATTTGAGTAGTTCTAGACATAAGTTGCTTTACTCCACTGGCATGGATCAGGGTTCGTTATACAATACGTCCAACCACAATTTGAAATCACGGACAGCGAGCCACTTTGTACATTTCATACACATTTCATCACAATTGGCTTTTCTAGCATATCACAGTAATACCAAGTACTAACTGCTCTAACTTTTATTAGAACTGGTACCACTCAGATATATGTGCAATAAAGTCTTAGACTGAATTGTCCCTTTAATGAAGGAGACATGTATTACCAGGTTCAGGTACATCTGTAAGTAAGGCCGGGAAATCATTATCAAACAGGAAGGTCCCGTCATAGTCGGGATTTACCTGTAACATTGATGTTATACAAATTAATAAATCAACTTATAAATAAAGCAACCATAAAGATTATAAAAATACTTCGGAAAATGTTCTTTTTCTTTTATATACTTACTTCACCATGTTACTGTGTACTTCAATATTACTAGTATTATGCCAAAGAAACTGAAGATCATTGATATCTTGGCTTCACATTTATTTCAAATTAAGATGTTTGTTAGAAAGTGAAAAAGGTGCACTGTTCATCTATAAAAATTGGGTTACCTCCCCTAGCTAGGTAAATTCTTTATTGTTATACTACCTCACATCTAGTTGCACACCATTGGGTTACCTCCCCTAGCTAGGTAAATTTATTGTTATACTACCCCACATCTAGTTGCACACCATTGGGTTACCTCCCCTAGCTAGGTAAATTCTTTATTGTTATACTACCCCACATCTAGTTGCACACCATTGGGTTACCTCCCCTGGCTAGGTAAATTTATGGTTATACTACCCCCACATCTAGTTGCACACCATTGGGTTAACCTCCCCTAGCTAGGTAAACTTTATTGTTATACTACCCCACATCTAGTTGCACACCATTGGGTTACCTCCCCTGGCTAGGTAAATTTTTATTGTTATACTACCCCACATCTAGTTGCACACCATTGGGTTACCTCCCCTAGCTAGGTAAATTCTTTATTGTTATACTACCCCACATCTAGTTGCACACCATTGGGTTACCTCCCCTGGCTAGGTAAATTTATTGTTATACTACCCCACATCTAGTTGCACACCATTGGGTTACCTCCCCTGGCTAGGTAAATTTATTGTTATACTACCCCACATCTAGTTGCACACCATTGGGTTACCTCCCCTGGCTAGGTAAATTTATTGTTATACTACCCCACATGTAGTTGTAGGGCTGTGGATCGTGAAGCAAGTATAGCAATCCGATCCAATCCACGATTCAGACCTTACGATTCACGGATCAAACCACGAATCCCAAGCCAATTAGTATTCAATAAAATTTTATAGAAACATAACAATTTTAGAATTGTTATTTAATTTTTGGCCTAAAATCCTCATCTGATATGTTCATATTATATAACACCATACTTGAATTCATTGGTTTCTGTAAAAGTTCTGTAAATTTTGTTGTGTGATGTCTTCATATATCACTGCGTCAATAATACAACATTTTTCTTTACATATATCAAGATTGATCTGTTCTCAAAACACTAAAACTAAATACTCATCATTGTAAATGTTATCAGTTAAGATAACACGGCCGGTTTTATGCATCTACTTCAAATCCTTTTAAAAAATGGAAGCCATATTGTGGGCATTCGGTAATAATTGCACCTGTGTTTGTATTTATTAATCAACTTATCATAATCATGAAATAATCATTTTTTCTCTATGTCTTAATTTTAGATATTTCCATTATTTCTGTGCTGATATGTAAACATAGTGAATGGTTTATTGATGTGTGAATTTGAATCGAATGTTCTTGCTAGCTTTACTTTATGACATGATGTGTACAGTATGTAATTCCGGTTTAACTCGTAGTGAAAAGAAAACAACAAATCAATGAAAACATCGATAAAATCCAGCCTTCTAGAGTGTATTTTATCATATTCCATGCAAACATTATGTAAGGTAAATAATTTTGGAGAAAAATCGCGACCCACAAATAGTAGTAGTGACGAATATTCATATCCGATCTTTCTTAAAGATTCACTATTATTCGAGTACTCGGATACTCGTTGCAGCCCTATGTAGTTGCACAACAATCTGCATACAATAAAACCAGAATAGACATCCATCCGGATTAGACAAGGGCTAGGACAGATTAACCTGTACTCTGTGGTTAAAAAAAAACCATTCATTTTTACCTGTAGGATTTAATACACTATGAATTACCTTTCCATTTGGTCGTGTGTTCCTAGGACATAGAGGATTTTTCGGATCATGTCTCGGGATGTTTTCTTCATCTGGTTTTTCCATTTGGCCTGCCCATGGCCTCTTCATACGATGTGGGGACACTAACACCCATTCCTCTTTCAGCGGATTGTAACGTATGTGTTGGTGTTCTGTAGAATCAACATTAACATTACCTTGTAGTAAAACATTTAAACTTTTAATTAATCAATAAGGAAATACAACAAAAGATTCTAAAATTAACTTAAGTAGTAATTACTCCTAGAATAAACTATCCACTGCCAGCTAAAACACAACAGTTATAAGCTCAAGGATATGACCAGTGAAGGAGAATTAGATCAAACATGTCTCATCTAATTGTCTTTTGAAATTAACTCATATCAATAATTCTTAATGAAAATAATAGTATGCCAGCACTTTTATAGTCCTACATTAGCAGCCTCTTACGAAGATATGTTGACAATATTGAAATAAAATTAAAAGCTTCCCTTTTTTATGAAAAAAAATGAAGAATTTTAAAAGTTATTGATTTTTAAAGATGCCCCATCGCCGACAGAGCATAAATGATATTCATTATTTGAACAATAATTGGTGTTTAATCGTTTGTATGTATGTCTAATTAACCCAAAAAATTATATATTCTCATTTTGCCTTTGGTGCAAATGGTGGTAATGGTGTAAAGTAAGTAATTCTTGTAACTG
Source organism: Argopecten irradians (assembly GCF_041381155.1). NCBI lineage: Eukaryota > Metazoa > Mollusca > Bivalvia > Pectinida > Pectinidae > Argopecten > Argopecten irradians. The sequence continues at coordinate 1,498,814 of NC_091143.1, read as the reverse complement.
AAGAAAAATACTAAATCGTCTGCTCCTGTTTTTTATAGTGAAAAAATACTATTTGTCTGCGGTGGAGCATCTTTAAGCTTGAATGAATGAAATTTTGATTTCATTAAACCTGGTCTGAAGCATAAGTATATCCTTAATAGCGACTCCTTCATGGGTACATTGTATGTCGGAGTAGTCATGCCTATCATGGGTATATTTTAATTAGCTTAATCGTCAGGGTGCATACCAATTATGTGTAGGATGTACATACATAATTTGTTTATAATAATTCCAATCATTTATCATAAATGTGTTATAATTGTAAATGTAATACTGTTATTTATTCATGCACCAGATAAAATATGTGTAATAGGAGAAGAGGACATGGAGCAGTCAGACGGGGATTCCAACCGGGGGCTTTTGAACACTAGCCGCATACTGCTGATATACTTGCATGAGTGCATGGTCATCGATGGTCAACCCCGTCCAATCACGAATATGAATAAAAAATATCAACTTCATTTTCAAAAATGATTAATTCATAAAAGATATTAAAAAAAGTTTTAAATCATGTAGACATCTGAATTGTCTCTATGTCAATTTTTATATCACACACAACTTTGTTGCATCGGATCTTAAATTACAGGGGTGCACTTTTCTCCTGCACCGCCCGGTGTCAATGACAGGTGCCCGTTTTCACATTGTTTAACATTAACAGTCTGATATAGTTTGATTTGTGTTATTGAGATACCTGTGGGGTCGAAAGCAGACATATTTTCTAAATCAGAATAAGTTGTTCTGTTCCAATGGTTTTAACACAAGATCCTGGGCAACGAATCCAAACCACTCACACGTCTGCTCTCACATGTATAAGTGTGAACCATGAAATTTATACCCCGCTTTCGAAGTCTGGTACGCATGCGCAAATTCTTAGCTTCCTATGATTCAATATGGCGGTTCTGTTAAGGACGATGTCAACCGAAATGAAGGAATGTTTAAACTCAAATGTTTACAAAATTGTTGAAAATGTGTTGTGAACATGAACAGATGTGTATAAATATCACATCTGCGGGATTTTCAGAAGTGGTGTGTTGTCAGTTATGTTCAACAAGCCAAGAAGCAGACTAAACTTGCCAAGTAAAGAGGTACTGAAAACATGTCGTGATGCCAACAAATTACTTGTGAATAATTCATGCCATGGACACAAAAAAACTAACCCTAGTTAGCATGCTGATACATTTATTTGATTATTTTTAATTGCATATTATAAGTTCATGTAACCCAATATCTTTTCTATCTCAAAACTAATACTCTAACTTATATTGATTATTTTATTAACATCTAGTGTTTCATCCATTGATCAATATCCATGGGTAACATTGATAGGAACGTGTATGCAATAGAAGTGTAGAAGCTTGGGGAAATAATACAGAAATCTGGTATATAACAGGAGAGCGGAAAATGTAGCGGCCAGACCGGGATTTGAACCCTGGGCCTCCGAACACTAGCCGAATGCTCTACTGCTACCTAGTCACCAATGATCGACCCAGTCCAATCTTGCTACAGGTGTGATCAACTATGCATTTGCCAGACATGTTAAAGTGAATAGTCGGGCAAAGAAAACCAGTCTAAATGCGTTCATTGGCCTTCCAAAAGTTCTCATATATTAATACGACGGTCAAGTTCTGCTTAGTTTCCCAGTTCTGACCATTAAAGTAAAGAAAAGTTAAAAGCATTGAAAGCGAGGCTGCGTGGAAATGTTACCACGGACATAGTGAGCCGGGAGGACGTTTTAAAATTTCCATACTTTAAATTAATTTCTTCGTACGCAGAACTATTTTGACGAGTGATTTTATTTTTCCATTTCATAAGAAATTATACTGGATACATTCACACCATTTTTACCGACTTTAGCCATCCTTGCCCGACTGTTCACTTTAACCTTTGGTGACCAAAAAGAGGTAGATTTTTGACTCAAAAGCGGTAGCATTGCACGCGGCATTTTTCGCGGCGTGTCTGAGATATACAATATCAATAATAAGCAAAATAATTACAAAAGCATATTTTGTTAACAAATTATGTTTTAACTTTGATTATTACCATAGGCCTTGGTTACTCATTTTGCATTTTTAATGTTAATTAAGGCCTACATTACATTTAGAAGATGAAAAATGATGCCAATAATTATACTGTACTTTTATTTAAATGCTATTTATCAGCTTTTTAAATATACATTTTGTCTACTTTTTTTTCACTTTTTTTTTTACATACTGGACTCATTCTCTTTTGGTTTATGCAAGAAAAAATACAAATATTTGTTTCTATAATCCCCCTGCAAAAAAAAATATTTTTTTATTTTTTAGTAAAATCCTGATTTTTTTTACCAAATCCGGCTCCTATTAGAATCACCCCATTCCAAAATGGCGGCCATTACGATTGCACTGCTTAGGCCTATGACTTTCAGCACACACTGAGGGGCCGCGGTGGCCGAGTGGTTAAGATGTCCCGACATATTGCCACAAGCCCTCCACCTCTGGGATGCGGGTTCGAATCCCATGAGGGGCAGTTGCCAGGTACTGATTGCTGGCCGGTGGTTTTTTTTCGGGTACTCCGGCTTTCCTCCACCAACAAACCTGGCACGTCCTTACATGACCCTGGCTGTTAATAGGACGTAAAACTAAACAAACCAAGCACACACTATACGCCTATTTTACATTAAAAACATGAGTAATTAATTTCAATTATAAGTAGTGTTTGTTTTTGAAATGATGCTTACTTGTTTTAAGCACAAAATTGATTGAAAGGCCAGATGATTGTTTCCTTACGGTAGGCCTACGAATACACATCGTTACACAGACGCATGAAATAAGTGACACCACCAAGCCAAGGTGGAATTAGCCCCAGGCTGCTAATAAGCACCAGTGGGTGTTGGTCATGGAGTGTTCACACCTCCTTTGTTTACTTAATTATCAAGCCAGTCCCCCTTTCTGTCTGGTATGCATTTTGAAGCCGCCATGGCAGCCCCAACTGACTATAAAAAATTCAGAAATCGGAAGAAAAAAAATTAAGAAGATGTTTTGCAGAAATCGGAATATTTGGATATTAAAGCGGTAGGCGGAACATCAGCCTCAAAAGCGGTAGACTTCCGCCTGAATCGGTAGGGTTAACATGTCTGCATTTGCTCTAGAAACTTACTTGTAGTATATGAAGTAATATATATGCTCCATCAACTGACTGAGTGACAAAAAATGTATTTGAAAATCTGTGTATTAGCATCAACCCACTACATGCATCTATTGGAGTAAAAATAGTATTTATGATGTACCATTTACCTCTGTAATGGGACTGGACATGATTGATCATCAGTGACCAGCTAGCTCAGTCGATCAGTAGAGCATCCGGCTAGTGTTCAGAGGTCCAAGGTTCAAGCCCTGGCATGGCCGTTTTGTTTTCTTTTCAGCTGTTACAAACTCATAAATCTCATATAACATCCTGGCATGGAAATATTTTTCTTACTTGTCCGATTGTTCCTTAAAAAAACTTTTACGGTAGTTAGAAACATTGGGTATATTGAGGTAACTTTTGAGTTTTACAAGGATGGGAGTTTCTAATTCAAGTTTAGACAGTAGCCATGATAAAAGTGCTGGTGTTTAAGTCATTTACCTTTCTCTTAGTTGACCTGGTTTTGATTCTCGACACAGACATGAAAAGGTCAGAGGTTAACATCTGGGTTTTCTGGGCACATCAGTGTCCTCCTACACTTATAGACACATTGTTCACTTTCATCTGTCCCACCAAAAAGTGATTTAATGTATAAAATTTTAAATAAAAAAAGTTCAAATAAAGTTATACTGATGATATACGTGTATGCTGTATTGGGGAGTTTCAGTGATGGAATCCTGCACTTGTCAGCTATATAGACTCCCACTGAGTAGATAACATTGAATTGTTCTTGCTCTGCTTTCTAAATCTAGCACAACTGTATCCATTAGTAATTACTAATCACTTTGCACTGAACATGGATTTGCCAATGTAGAATTTTTAATTATTGATAAAAAGTGATATCCATTTTTTTATCCTATGTTATCCAGCAAATACTGAAATAGACATCAGCTGTATTTTAGTTAATTCTGTGTCTTTTAAGTTTAAATGACAATGTATTTTACAATGTTTATCATTTATTTATCTATAATAGTATAAATGTAGCATGATATATAATGCATGAAATCATATCCGCCCTTTCTTATGTCACATTATTGATTATCAATCATTATCCCTAACCATTACTTACCTGGTTATTAATGGTTTGTAACTTTTCACATTAATACTAACAAGTTTTTTGTACTGTTAATTTCCATTTATCTAATATCAGTTGATCAAATCTAACTTAACTAACTCAAGGGTTTGTGTTGAACTCTTATTCACTAAAAGATTTGATAAAATATTGTCAAAAATTTAAAATGGTTAATAAGAATTGAAGTTTTAAAGTAATAAATTTGGTTCAGTTTGGGAACAAATTATATAATTATAAGATTAGACATTTTCATAAAAGAAATAATATTTATGTGCCCAGGAAAGTTTTTAAAAACAACCAATTGTTACGTAAAACCACTTTTTCCTTTATAATGGCAACACAAACTCATACTAATATTTTTCTCTCTTTCTTTGCATGCGTGTGTTTTATTACAGACTAATTCGTCCTACTCAACACTAGAATCTCTTCAGATACTCCCTTCCATCAGTAGTAAAACATATCACACTGCTGGCCGTGCTCTCGGCTCCACCAGAAATGTAAGTCTGTCAGATTGTCAGTGACGTAATGTATCACTTGGCTCCACCAGAAATGTAAGTCTGTCAGATTGTCAGTGACGTAATGTATCACCATTCTGACACATGCTCTTGGATCCACCAGAAATGTAAGTCTCTCTGATTGTCATTTGTCAGTGACATAATGTATCACATCGCTGGCCGTGCTCTCGGCTCCACCAGAAATGTAAGTCTTTCAGATTGTCAGTCACGTAATGTATCACCATTCTGACACATGCTCTTGGCTCCACCAGAAATGTAAGTCTGTCAGATTGTCAGTCACGTAATGTATCACCATTCTGACACATGCTCTCGGCTCCACCAAAAATGTAAGTCTGTCAGATTGTCAGTGACATAACGCATCACATCGCTGGCCGTGCTCTCGGCTCCACCAGAAATGTAAGTCTGTCAGATTGTCAGTGACGTAATGTATCACCATTCTGACACATGCTCTTGGCTCCACCAGAAATGTAAGTCTGTCAGATTGTCAGTGACATAACGTATCACATCACTGGCCGTGCTCTCGACTCCACCAGAAATGTAAGTCTGTCAGATTGTCAGTGACATAACGTATCACATCTGGCCTTACTCTCGCCACCTGAAATGTAGTCTGTTAGATGTCAGTGACATAACGTATCACATCGCTGGCCGTGCTCTCGGCTCCACCAGAAATGTAAGTCTGTTAGATTGTCAGTGACATAACGTATCACCATGGCCGTGCTCTCGACTCCACTGAAATGTAAGTCTTTAGATTGTCAGTGACGTAATGTATCACATCGAAAGAAATGTAAGTCTGTTAGATTGTCAGTGACGTAATGTATCACATCTGGCCGTGCTCTCGCTCCACAGAAATGTAAGTCTGTCAGTTGTCAGTGACATAACGCCTGTAAGTCTGTCAGATTGTCAGTGACGATCTTGTCACCAGAAATGTAGTCTGTCAGTTGTCAGGCTAACGTATCACATCATGGCCACCCAGAAATGTAAGTCTGTCAGTTTGTCAGTGACATAACGTATCACATCACTGGCCGTGCTCTCGGCTCCACCAGAAATGTAAGTCTGTCAGTTGTCAGTGACATAGTATCACAGCCTTTTCATGACACTTCACATCACTGGCGTGCTCTCGGCTCCACCAGAAATGTAAGTCTGTCAGATTGTCAGTGACGTAATGTATCACATTGCTGGCCGTGCTCTCGGCTCCACCAGAAATGTAAGTCTGTTAGATTGTCAGTGACGTAATGTATCACATTGCTGGCCGTACTCTCGGCTCCACCAGAAATGTAAGTCTGTCAGTTTGTCAGTGACATAACGTATCACATCACTGGCCGTGCTCTCGGCTCCACCAGAAATGAAAGTCTGTCAGATTTTTGAAAAAAGGTTGTACTTTATATGGATATCTATCATACACATTTCTATAAATATTACTTTGAATAAGTAAGATTTATCATTGCATCTATAAATCATTTCATCATTTCCTGTGTTAGCATGTGATTGAAGTCACTATATAATATTGCTGTAAGAGTAACCTTTTTTGTGTCATCTCTATCATAGAGTTACCTCCCTTACGTCTATAGATACTTGTACTCCTGATGGTATGTCTGCACTGTATTGTATTATATGAACTGTAATTTTATTGATTTGAGTTAGAGTTAGTACTAGGTATTGTATTATGTTAGATATACAAGTATTCAAAAATACATCTGCTGTCATGTTTAAGGTTAAGTTTAAACAAATTGATATTTTATTCAATTAAGTAATAAGTATATATGTGTACTCTCATATAAAACATGTAATATACATACTATAGTGTTGTTTTGAAGTGATAATGAAAAAGTATTACAAAAGAAAAAAAATTGCTCATTGTCTTCATTTAGAAATAAGAACAAAATTATGGTAACTATATTTTATTTTTGATTGTTTTATTATTTTATTTATAGAGGAATAATCATGGAAAATTAAAGATATCTAATAACTATATTTTGATAATATGTTTGTTTTTGCTTCAGCCATTGGAGAGAAGTAGTGTTTACCCACAGGACCAGGAACAGATAGTCTTTCGGCCAACACAAATTAACTCTAATGATAATGTGAATATGAAGAGATATAGCCAGGGACCTCCAGACTTTACATTGAACCATATAGCAGGTACGTGTCCCGCTAGAATGTCCTCTCCTTACACACTAAGCATGAAATAAATCAAATTCTAAAAGTCAGGACTCAGGAGTATATGTTTGGACTATGGCACAGTGTACTGTCTGTCTTAATCTTTTTTATTTTTCTTGGTATCTTCTAAAAACCTATTGTTTGGATGTGGTATAAGATATATCTAGTTAAATTCCTTCCTATAGTTTTATCTTTTTATTTCATTACCTGTTACCAGTTGTTAATATAAATGAAACATTGTTAGATATTCTTATAACTTATTATTCAAGCTATAATACTGCAATGAAAGATTTAAATTTGAGCAAATGGATCTCTTGAAATTGTCAATGTTTTCAAAAAAAAAAAGAAAGTAAATTCTTCATAGAAATCAATCTAAGGTAACATTAGCTGTTAAATTCTTTTCTAGCTGTCGTAGTTGATCTGAAGTTTAGAATTGAAGTAAACAGCATGTGGTATAAGAAGCCATTTATCAATACAAAGTAGAGATTGTATTTTTTTTCTTTAAATATACAATACATGTTCTTGTAATTCTATGAAGTAGTTTATTTAGTCCCTTTTTGGACCTTTATATCAATTTATTACAATGTAAGGAGAACATTTAGACAGTTTAAATACTGTGATTACTGAAACATCAATTTGCATGACTGATTTATAAACCAAATAATTGTTAAAAAAACACAGTAATTATACTCTTAATGAAATGTATATATGCATGTAGCTGATGACACACTTAACTGGAATTAATTCCTAACGTTTTTTAGATGATATAATATGTGCATGAAATTCCATGAAATGTTTCCTCAACATCAAGACTTACATATCATTTAATTTCTCATGAGTTACTTTCTAGTTATTATTTCTTAATTCAATTTTTATAATAATTTCATGCTTATCCTATTTTTATCATTTCCTTCCTTAGTTTACCTCGGTAGTGTATATATATTTATATTTTAGTTTATTGTTGTATCGGTAGAATGTCTTAGTCGTGCTTGAGTTCATTTAAATGTCTATTGATTAAGCTAGTTTCGTCTCCTGCATTTTTGAAATTTGTGCTGAAAGTTGTTTATAATTTTGCATCTGCATGAAGCTTATTGATATTCACCACTCTGCTTTAAGTTCACCCAAGTGTAAAAAAAACCAGACAACAAAATAGACATCATGTGGTAACTGGAGCATTTTATTAGGTCACCTGAGACGAAGTCTCAAGTGACCTATTCTAATCGCCTTTTGTCCGTCGTCGTCCGTCGTCCGTCGTCCGTCGTGCGTCGTATGTCCGTAAACAATTTACATTTTCGACTTCTTCTCCAAAACTGCTGAAGCAATTTCAATGAAATTTTGCACAAACCTTCTAAGGCATAAGGCCAATCAAATTGTGAATTATATGGTCCCCACCCCCCAGGGGGCTGTGGGAGGGGCCAAAAGGGGTAAAATTGAGTAAAATTTCAAAAATCTTCTTCTCTACTCACAGATGTGGTAGAATCAAATACTCTTCATAGATAGAAAGGTCTTAAAGAAGGAAAGAACGTTGACTGTTTATTTTATGAATTGAATGATTATCAGAAACCATAAAACAAATCTTTGGCATAAACAGGGGCTACTCAAGTACTACTTGACTCTGTAGGAAAAGAGAAACAGACAAGCTTAAGAGACAGTAGCTGGTGGCTAAAACCCTAGTTTTACCCCTATTTGAGCTACATATACTTTATATAAACAAACTAAATTTTTAAGTATGAATCATATAAAGTATATATGAAAATAAAAAATCTATTGGGGGAAAATTCTCCAAGAATTTAAAGCCAAAAAGGAATGAATAAGATAATTGGGAGTGAGTGCCCCAAAAACAAAAGGGATGTTGAGAGTGTTGCAATATTATTACTTATTTATATAAATATGTAAAAAATAAATATTTCACAAGCTTTTATTTTCTAATTCGATTTTGTAGTTTGCATGGACAATATCACAGAGGAAAAACCCTCTACCTGAAAAGTCCACAGTTATGAAGAGCACTATATATAGTCCCTCTATCTGTGGTTGTTGGTTCATCATTGTAATTGGATATATATCTGAAGCTTTACAATTACACTCTATTGGTAGTGGCCATATTATGTATTTGTGAACCACATGTATCCTATGTTTGTACTTGTCTAAGGCGTTAAAAAGTGTCCGAGCCTTCCTAACTGAAAATGAACTAGCATTTTGTAAGTATTAATGTTATAGGAGCTCAGGTTTTTAGGAAAAAAAGTTCTATTCCTTAAATCATTCCTGAGAATAGCCACTGTTTTCCACAAACTTCCCTTAACATTCCTGAGAATAGCCACTGTTTTCCACAAACTTCCCTTAACATTCCCTGAGAATAGCCACTGTTTTCCACAAACTTCCCTTAACATTCCTGAGAATAGCCACTGTTTTCCACAAACTTCCCTTAACATTCCTGAGAATAGCCACTGTTTTCCACAAACTCCCCATAACATTCCTCAGCTGATCTGTTTCCTACACACATATATATAGATATTGTGGTAACAACTCAGTAGATTTGAGATTATACTCACGACACAGCATCAATGGCAGTTTGTTGTCCCTACCTAAGGGTTATATATATATTACTCAGGACACAGCATCAATGGCAGTTTGTTGTCATTACCTAAGGGTTATATATATATTACTCACGACACAGCATCAATGGCAGTTTGTTGTCCCTACCTAAGGGTTATATATATAATACTCACGACACAGCATCAATGGCAGTTTGTTGTCCCTACCTAAGGGTTATATATATATTACTCACGACACAGCATCAATGGCAGTTTGTTGTCCTTACCTAAGGGTTATATATATATTACTCACGACACAGCATCAATGGCAGTTTGTTGTCCTTACCTAAGGGTTATATATATATTACTCACGACACAGCATCAATGGCAGTTTGTTGTCCTTACCTAAGGGTTATATATATATTACTCACGACACAGCATCAATGGCAGTTTGTTGTCCTTACCCTAAGGGTTATATATATATTACTCACGACACAGCATCAATGGCAGTTTGTTGTCCTTACCTAAGGGTTATATATATATATTACTCACGACACAGCATCAATGGCAGTTTGTTGTCCCTACCTAAGGGTTATATATATATATTACTCACGACACAGCATCAATGGCAGTTTGTTGTCCTTACCTAAGGGTTATATATATATTACTCACGACACAGCATCAATGGCAGTTTGTTGTCCCTAAGGGTATAATATATTACTCACCACAGCTACAATGGCATGGTTGTCCCTACCTAAGGGTTATATATTACTCACGACACAGCATCAATGGCAGTTTGTTGTCCTTACCTAAGGGTTATATATATATTACTCACGACACAGCATCAATGGCAGTTTGTTGTCCTTACCTAAGGGTTATATATATATTACTCACGACACAGCATCAATGGCAGTTTGTTGTCCCTACCTAAGGGTTATATATATATTACTACTCACGACACAGCATCAATGGCAGTTTGTTGTCCTACCTAAGGGTTATATATATATTACTCACAACACAGCATCAATGGCAGTTTGTTGTCCCTACCTAAGGGTTATATATATATTACTCACGACACAGCATCAATGGCAGTTTGTTGTCCTTACCTAAGGGTTATATATATATTACTCACAACACAGCATCAATGGCAGTTTGTGTCCTTACCTAAGGGTTATATATAATTACACACAACACAGCATCAGTGGCAGTTTGTTGTCCCTACCTAAGGGTTATATATATACTACTCACGAACACAGCATCAATGGCAGTTTGTTGTCCCTACCTAAGGGTTATATATATATATTACTCACGAACACAGCATCAACCTAAGGCAGTTTTGTTGTCCCTACCTAAGTCTCACAACACAGCATCAACGGCAGTTTGTTGTCCCTACCTAAGGGTTATATATATATTACTCACAACAACAGCATCAATGGCAGTTTGTTGTCCCTACAACACACACGACAGCATCACATTGGCAGTTTGTTGTCCCTACCTAAGGGTTATATATATATGTACCTCATGGATCACAGTCATCAATGGCAGTCTGTTTGTCCCTTACCTAAGGGTTATATATATATTACTCACGGACACAGCAACAATGGCAGTTTGTTGTCCCTACCTAAGGGTTATATATATATTTACTCACAACACACACGCATCAAAGGCAGTTTGTTGGTCCCTACCTAAGGGTTAATATATATATATACTCACGACACAGCATCAATGGCAGTTTGTTTTGTCCCTACCTAAGGGTTATATATATATTACTCAAAACACAGCATCAACGGCAGTGTTTGTTGTCCCTACCTAAGGGTTATATATATTATTACTCACGTCACAGCTCAATGCAGTTTGTTGTCCCTACCTAAGGGTTATATAATATACTACACGGACACAGCAATCAATGGCAGTTTGTTGTCCACTTTCCTAAGGTTATAATATATATTACTCTCGACACAGCATCAATGGCAGTTTGTTGTCCCTACCTAAGGGTTATAGATATAGTCACTCACGACCAGCAGCCATCTATGGCAGCTGTTGTTGTCCCCTACCTAAGGGTTATATATATTCACGGGACATCACCGACACAGACAAACTCACGAATGGCAGTTTGGGTTGTCCATACTCTAAGGGTTTAGTTATCATAGTTACTCACGACACAGCATCAAATGGCAGTTTGTTGTCACCTACCTAAGGGTTATATATACGATTCAACGGCAGTTTTGTGGTCCCTACCTACTCACGACACTGCATCAATGGCAGTTTGTTGTCCCTACCTAAGGTGTTTTATATATATATTACTCACGGGTGACACAGCATCAAATGGCAGTTTGTTGTCCCTAACTAAGGGTTATATAAGTATATATTACTCACGACACAGCATAATGGCAGTTTGTTGTCCTACTAAGGGTTATATATAAATATTACTCACGACACAGCATCAATTGGCAGTTTGTTGTCCCTACCTATGGGTTATATATATATTACTCAGACACAGCATCAATGGCAGTTTGTTGTCCCTACCTAAGGGTTATATATATATTACTCACGACACAGCATCAATGGCAGTTTGTTGTCCCTACCTAAGGGTTATATATATATTATTACTCACGACACAGCATCAATGGCAGTTTGTTGTCCCTACTAAGGGTTATATATATATTACCTCACGACACAGCATCAATGGCAGTTTGTTGTCACTACCTAAGGGTTATATATATATATTACTCACGACACAGCATCAATGGCAGTTTGTTGTCCCTACCTAAGGGTTATATATATATATTACTCACGACACAGCATCAATGGCAGTTTGTTGTCCCTACCTAAGGGTTATATATATATATTACTCACGACACAGCATCAATGGCAGTTTGTTGTCCCTACCTAAGGGTTATATATATATACTACACACGACACAGCATCAATGGCAGTTTGTTGTCACTACCTAAGGGTTATATATATATTTTACTCACGACACAGCATCAATGGCAGTTGTTGTCCCTACCTAAGGTTATATATATATATTACTCACAGACACAGCATCAATGGCAGTTATTGTCCCTACCTAAGGTTATATATATATACTCACGACACAGCATCAATGGCAGTTTGTTGTCCCTACCTAAGGGTTATATATATATTTACTCACGACACAGCATCAATGGCAAGTTTGTTGTCCCTACCTAAGGGTTATATATATATATTACTCACGACACAGCATCAATGGCAGTTTGTTGTCCCTACCTAAGGGTTATATATATATTACTCACGACACAGCATCAATGGCAGTTTGTTGTCCCTACCTAAGGGTTATATATATATATTACTCACGACACAGCATCAATGGCAGTTTTGTCCCTACCTAAGGGTTATATATATATTACTCACGACACAGCATCAATGGCAGTTTGTTGTCCCTACCTAAGGGTTATATATATATATTACTCACGACACAGCATCAATGGCAGTTTGTTGTCCCTACCTAAGGGTTATATATATATATTACTCACGACACAGCATCAATGGCAGTTTGTTGTCCCTACCTAAGGGTTATATATATATATTACTCACGACACAGCATCAATGGCAGTTTGTTGTCCCTACCTAAGGGTTATATATATATATTACTCACGACACAGCATCAATGGCAGTTTGTTGTCCCTACCTAAGGGTTATATATATATTACTCACGACACAGCATCAATGGCAGTTTGTTGTCCCTACCTAAGGGTTATATATATATATTACTCACGACACAGCATCAATGGCAGTTTGTTGTCCCTACCTAAGGGTTATATATATATTACTCACGACACAGCATCAATGGCAGTTTGTTGTCCCTACCTAAGGGTTATATATATATTACTCACGACACAGCATCAATGGCAGTTTGTTGTCCCTACCTAAGGGTTATATATATATTACTCACGACACAGCATCAATGGCAGTTTGTTGTCCCTACCTAAGGGTTATATATATATTACTCACGACACAGCATCAATGGCAGTTTGTTGTCCCTACCTAAGGGTTATATATATATTACTCACGACACAGCATCAATGGCAGTTTGTTGTCCCTACCTAAGGGTTATATATATATATTACTCATGACACAGCATCAATGGCAGTTTGTTGTCCCTACCTAAGGGTTATATATATATTACTCACGACACAGCATCAATGGCAGTTTGTTGTCCCTACCTAAGGGTTATATATATATATTACTCACGACACAGCATCAATGGCAGTTTGTTGTCCCTACCTAAGGGTTATATATATATATTACTCACGACACAGCATCAATGGCAGTTTGTTGTCCCTACCTAAGGGTTATATATATATATTACTCACGACACAGCATCAATGGCAGTTTGTTGTCCCTACCTAAGGGTTATATATATATTACTCACGACACAGCATCAATGGCAGTTTGTTGTCCCTACCTAAGGGTTATATATATATATTACTCACGACACACAGCATCAATGGCAGTTTGTTGTCCCTACCTAAGGGTTATATATATATATTACTCACGACACAGCATCAATGGCAGTTTGTTGTCCCTACCTAAGGGTTATATATATATTACTCACGACACAGCATCAATGGCAGTTTGTTGTCCCTACCTAAGGGTTATATATATATTACTCACGACACAGCATCAATGGCAGTTTGTTGTCCCTACCTAAGGGTTATATATATATATTACTCACGACACAGCATCAATGGCAGTTTGTTGTCCCTACCTAAGGGTTATATATATATTACTCACACGACACAGCATCAATGGCAGTAGTTTGTTGTCCCTACCTAAGGGTTATATATATATATTACTCACGACACAGCATCAATGGCATTTGTTGTCCCTACCTAAGGGTTATATATATATATTACTCACGACACAGCATCAATGGCAGTTTGTTGTCCCTACCTAAGGGTTATATATATATATTACTCACGACACAGCATCAATGGCAGTTTGTTGTCCCTACCTAAGGGTTATATATATATTACTCACGACACAGCATCAATGGCAGTTTGTTGTCCCTACCTAAGGGTTATATATATATATTACTCACGACACAGCATCAATGGCAGTTTGTTGTCCCTACCTAAGGGTTATATATATATATTACTCACGGACACAGCATCAATGGCAGTTTGTTGTCCCTACCTAAGGGTTATATATATATATTACTCACGACACAGCATCAATGGCAGTTTGTTGTCCCTACCTAAGGGTTATATATATATTACTCACGACACAGCATCAATGGCAGTTTGTTGTCCCTACCTAAGGGTTATATATATATATACTCACGACACAGCATCAATGGCAGTTTGTTGTCCCTACCTAAGGGTTATATATATATATTACTCACGACACAGCATCAATGGCAGTTTGTTGTCCCTACCTAAGGGTTATATATATATTACTCACGACACAGCATCAATGGCAGTTTGTTGTCCCTACCTAAGGGTTATATATATATTACTCACGACACAGCATCAATGGCAGTTTGTTGTCACTACCTAAGGGTTATATATATATATTACTCACGACACAGCATCAATGGCAGTTTTTGTCCGTACCGTAAGGGTTATTATAATATGTTACTCAAGGACACAGCATCAAATGCAGTTTGTTGTCACTACCTAAGGGTTATATATATATATTACTCACGACACAGCATCAATGGCAGTTTGTTGTCCCTACCTAAGGGTTATATATATATTACTCACGACACAGCATCAATGGCAGTTTGTTGTCCCTACCTAAGGGTTATATATATATTACTCACGACACAGCATCAATGGCAGTTTGTTGTCCCTACCTAAGGGTTATATATATATTACTCACACATGACACAGCATCAATGGCAGTTTGTTGTCCCTACCTAAGGGTTATATATACATTACTCACGACACAGCATCAATGGCAGTTTGTTGTCCCTACCTAAGGGTTATATATACATTACTCACGACACAGCATCAATGGCAGTTTGTTGTCCCTACCTAAGGGTTATATATATTATTACTCACGACACAGCATCAATGGCAGTTTGTTGTCCCTACCTAAGGGTTATATATATATTACTCAGGACACAGCATTCAATGGCAGTTTGTTGTCCCTACCTAAGGGCTATATATACATTACTCACGACACAGCATCAATGGCAGTTTGTTGTCCCTACCTAAGGGTTATATATATTACTCAGGACACAGCATCAATGGCAGTTTGTTGTCCCTATACCTAAGGGCTTATATATATTTACTCACGACACAGCATCAATGGCAGTTTGTTGTCCCTACCTAAGGGCTTTATATATACATTACTCACTGACACAGCATCAAATGGCAGTTTGTTGTCCCTACCTAAGGCAGTTTGTTGTCCTATATATATATATTACTCACGACACAGCATCAATGGCAGTTTGTTGTCCCTACCTAAGGGTTATATATATATATTACTCACCGACACAGCATCAATGGCAGTTTGTTGTCCCTACCTAAGGGTTATATATATATTACTCAGGACACAGCATCAATGGCAGTTTGTTGTCCCTACCTAAGGGTTATATATATATTACTCACGACACAGCACAATGGCAGTTTGTTGTCACCTAAGGGTTTATATTTATTACATCAAGCATCGGCAGTTTGTTGTCCCTACCTAAGGGTTATATATATATTACTCAGGACACAGCATCAATGGCAGTTTGTTGTACCTACCTAAGGGGTTATATATATTTACTCACGACACTGCATTCAACGGCAGTTTGTTGTCCCTACCTAAGGGTTATATATATATATTACTCAGGACACAGCATCAATGGCAGTTTGTTGTCCCTACCTAAGGGCTATATATATATTACTCAGGACACAGCATCAATGGCAGTTTGTTGTCCCTACCTAAGGGTTATATATATATTACTCACGACACAGCATCAATGGCAGTTTGTTGTCCCTACCTAAGGGTTATATATATATTACTCACGACACAGCATCAATGGCAGTTTGTTGTCCCTACCTAAGGGTTATATATATATTACTCACGACACAGCATCAATGGCAGTTTGTTGTCCCTACCTAAGGGTTATATATATATTACTCACGACACAGCATCAATGGCAGTTTGTTGTCCCTACCTAAGGGCTATATATATATTACTCAGGACACAGCATCAATGGCAGTTTGTTGTCCCTACCTAAGGGGTTATATATTATATTACTCACGACACAGCATCAATGGCAGTTTGTTGTCCCTACCTAAGGGTTATATATATATTACTCACGACACAGCATCAATGGCAGTTTGTTGTCCCTACCTAAGGGTTATATATATATATTACTCACGACACAGCATCAATGGCAGTTTGTTGTCCCTACCTAAGGGTTATATATATATTACTCACGACACAGCATCAATGGCAGTTTGTTGTCCCTACCTAAGGGTTATATATATATTACTCACGACACAGCATCAATGGCAGTTTGTTGTCCCTACCTAAGGGTTATATATATATTACTCACGACACAGCATCAATGGCAGTTTGTTGTCCCTACCTAAGGGCTTATATATATTACTCACGACACAGCAGCACATCAATGGCAGTTTGTTGTCCCTACCTAAGGGTTATATATATATATTACTCACGACACAGCATCAATGGCAGTTTGTTGTCCCTACCTAAGGGTTATATATATACATTACTCACGACACAGCATCAATGGCAGTTTGTTGTCCCTACCTAAGGGTTATATATATATTACTCAGGACACAGCATCAATGGCAGTTTGTTGTCCCTACCTAAGGGTTATATATATATTACTCACGGACACAGCATCAATGGCAGTTTGTTGTCCCTACCTAAGGGTTATATATATATATTACTCACGGACACAGCATCAATGGCAGTTTGTTGTCCCTACCTAAGGGTTATATATATATTACTCACGGACACAGCATCAATGGCAGTTTGTTGTCCCTACCTAAGGGTTATATATATATATTACTCAGGACACAGCATCAATGGCAGTTTGTTGTCCCTACCTAAGGGTTATATATATATTACTCACGACACAGCATCAATGGCAGTTTGTTGTCCCTACCTAAGGGTTATATATATATATTACTCACGACACAGCATCAATGGCAGTTTGTTGTCCCTACCTAAGGGTTATATATATATATTACTCACGACACAGCATCAATGGCAGTTTGTTGTCCCTACCTAAGGGTTATATATATATTTACTCACGACACAGCATCAATGGCAGTTTGTTGTCCCTACCTAAGGGTTATATATATATTTACTCACGACACAGCATCAATGGCAGTTTGTTGTCCCTACCTAAGGGTTATATATATATTACTCAGACACAGCATCAATGGCAGTTTGTTGTCCCTACCTAAGGGTATATATATATATTACTCAGGACACAGCATCAATGGCAGTTTGTTGTCCCTACCTAAGGGTTATATATATATTACTCAGGACACAGCATCAATGGCAGTTTGTTGTCCCTACCTAAGGGTTATATATATATTACTCAGGACACAGCATCAATGGCAGTTTGTTGTCCCTACCTAAGGGTTATATATATATTACTCAGGACACAGCACAATGGCATTGTTGTCAATGGCAGTTTGTTGTCCCTACCTAAGGGTTATATATATATTACTCAGGACACAGCATCAATGGCAGTTTGTTGTCCCTACCTAAGGGTTATATATATATTACTCACGACACAGCATCAATGGCAGTTTGTTGTCCCTACCTAAGGGTTATATATATATTACTCACGACACAGCATCAATGGCAGTTTGTTGTCCCTACCTAAGGGTTATATATATATTACTCAGGACACAGCATCAATGGCAGTTTGTTGTCCCTACCTAAGGGTTATATATATATTACTCACGACACAGCATCAATGGCAGTTTGTTGTCCCTACCTAAGGGTTATATATATATTACTCACGACACAGCATCAATGGCAGTTTGTTGTCCCTACCTAAGGGCTATATATAATTACTCAGACACAGCATCAATGGCAGTTTGTTGTCCCTACCTAAGGGTTATATATATATTACTCACGACACAGCACCAATGGCAGTTTGTTGTCCCTACCTAAGGGCATATATATATTACTCAGACACAGCATCAATGGCAGTTTATTGTCCCTACCTAAGGGTTATATATATATATTACTCACGACACAGCATCAATGGCAGTTTGTTGTCCCTACCTAAGGGTTATATATATATATTACTCACGACACAGCACCAATGGCAGTTTGTTGTCCCTACCTAAGGGCTATATATATATATTACTCACGACACAGCATCAATGGCAGTTTGTTGTCCCTACCTAAGGGCTATATATATATTACTCACGACACAGCATCAATGGCAGTTTGTTGTCCCTACCTAAGGGCTATATATATATTACTCACGACACAGCATCAATGGCAGTTTGTTGTCCCTACCTAAGGGCTATATATATATTACTCACGACACAGCATCAATGGCAGTTTGTTGTCCCTACCTAAGGGCTATATATATATTACTCATGACACAGCATCAATGGCAGTTTGTTGTCCCTACCTTCCCTACCTAAGGGGAGTTATATCTAGGTTTGATATTGTCATCAGGAAACTATTTAAACAGTTACTGTATGTACAATATGTCCATGGTGATGCAGCTTTCCTTATGGCCAGAGACAAGACTGGGTAGACCATTTGAATTTCTAATACATGTATCAATACTGTTTGATATTGTATTAGACATATAGACTTTTAGCAAACCATAGAGAAGATAATAGATTGTGGTGGTGGGGTGCCTTCTGAAGTATCTGCATGGAAACTGCCCAGTATGGATCTCAAACATTTTGACCATTTTCAGCCAATGGTAGCCACTAAGATGTCAAGGACTGGCTAACTGACCAGTAGCATCATTGAGGGCCTTCTTGTGTGACCTAGACCTATGTTGAAGGTCACTGAGTTTAAAGACCTATGTTGAAGGTCACAAAGGTTAAAAATGTTCATCTTAATGAGTTACCAAGCAGGCATTAGGTGATAAACAATCAGAATAAAGATTGTTCTAGGATTCTCTATGTTATTCCAGTGTTGACTTGTCTGTGGAAGTTTTCTTATTTACATACCAGTCTAAATCTTTTATCATAACTTTGGGTCGTTAAATACTTCAGCTTGACTTGTGACAATCATACATAGAATTATAGGTCTATTTTATTGGCTGTATACTTTTAATGTTATTTTCACTTACTTTGTTATCGCTAAGTAATTGGGCTAATGTCTTATGAAAATACTCCTACAGCTTTAGTAAAATATTGATAGTATGTGTACAAATGTTATATACAATGTACTGTGTTTGGGAAGAAATCATAATGATAACAAGGTCATTAGATAGAAGTGTATTTGAATCTCAGACACTTACCTACCACCACACACAATCTGTGGTATAAAATTAAGTTGATACAGAAACTATGGTATTTGTGTACAATGTGATTTTATCCAGGAAATGGAGAAAAGATATTATAATGTCTTTAAAGTAATATCTACATCATTTTGAAATCATCTCACTTTTAGAGTTTGATATATATACATATTGCAATATTATCATTAATCTCCGAAATATGCAGTAGATATTTTTATCAATTTTTGTCCTTTATCTTCAATGTTCAGCATGACAATAAAAAGTATCATTTAAAAATATCCAATATAGGTATTTAAATTCTGCTTTACTTGATATGTGATACAACAAATGTCATTTGGGTATGTAGGATTAATATTGGTGGTGAGGTATTGTCCAGCTGTAGTAAATCAGGCCGCACTAACCCTGTGATTGGAGTAAGCAGCTTATTACCACCGTTCTTTTCTTGGTCTATAGAAATACAGTTGGCTTTGTTGATTTCTCAAAAAGTCAGGGGCTATATACAATAAATAAGAATACGATACTGGTTCAGGTTTGACCACTGGTCTGTAAATGTATTGGTCATTTTGTAATTTTGGAGATTCATTTGTTCTTGCTGAAATGTGATAAGAAAGGACTATGCAATGAAGAATTACTAATGGCATTTTTGTCAAAAAATGGACTTCATTAAAACTGATTTTCTTGTTTGCAAAAGCGATGCAACTTAGTTATGCTGTTATTGGTTTAGCTACATTTGTGTGATTCTAACTTGCTGGATTAGGAAGTGACTAGAGTTGATTTTCATGAGTTAATACATCATCCAGAATGACACAGGAACCAGTCATTGCAATAGGATTTCCTTACTTGGATTTGATCACCTGTGAAACTGATTAATGTTTTACTCAGAAGAAAATAACTTTAAAATATTTGGAAATGGACATTTAGTGAAAATGTAGATAAAAGTCTTTTATTTCTGCATTAATTGTGAAAATAAATGTGAAATATCAGGAAACATTGGGGACTAAGATCGTGTGATTTTGAAGACATGGCGGACACAAGCCCTGGGCGACCACGTTGTTGTGGATTTATGAGGGCATTTTGTCTTGCTCCTGGTAAGAATTGTAGCTCATTCCTGGAAATATTTTTCTATGCTTATCCAATATAAAAAAGACCACAAATTTCAACCTTACCCCCTCCCCTCACCCTCCTGAAAAAAACAAGAGAGAAAAAATACTTTCAACTTTCACCACATGACTAAACAGGCCCTACAAACCTGTTGTTAGGGCCTTTGTGTCTATATTTATATATGAACACTACTCTAGACAGAAGTGCCTCTTGATTTCAACAGGTGATCACACACTAGATCATAACATATAAATAATATCAAGGGTAGATTCTATTCTATGTGAATTGAACATTTTAATATTACAATTCATTATAATATCAAACTGTTCAATTTTTTGGACGTGGCTTTTCCATTTACCTGAATGATATGAACACATTTTTATCATAGTAAACAACACCAGATTTGATGACTGGCTATCTAGACATACCCTAAAACACATGACATATATTTGATGGATTAGGACAACAAGGCGAGGTTTGGTAGACCATAAGCTGAACAGCCCTCCAAACATGATTTATCTCTTTAGTGTAACTTGTGATCAATCTAGGAGGATTTCTAGGTAATCCTGAAAGGGATTTCTGTGTTTTCATGTGATTAGAAGAACATTTTGGTTATCAGTCAGAAATTGGTGATTGTACAAGCTGTAGTTTTAAAATAGAATATTGATTATAGATATGTGTTCATAAGTTATATTGAAGAAGATGAAGATTTTTGAAATTCCTAGATAAAAAGTTAATTTTGGAGCTAATGTTATTCATTAATTCTTTTCTGGCCATTTATCTTATGTGTGTCTAAATGGTTGGTGAGATGTACGAAGGTCTACATTATACAGAGTTATCACCCCTTTTTCTGTTGCCTGCGAAAGGATATGACAGTGGTATTACTATACCTGAATATTGGTATTTGCAATGGTGTCTTCAGAATTTTTTTGTGAGTGATAAATTTCGTTTGATTTCCTTTGAGCTGGTCAACCTAAAATTCATTTAGACTTTTCTTGCCATTGTTACTAACAATGATTTTCGTTTGATTTCCTTTGAGCTGAGAAATGGTCGACTGGGCTTATAAAACTCTGTATTCATGAAGACTTTCCTGAATCAAGATGAGTGTTTGGCTTTGCTTTCAGGTTCAAAGGTCAAAGTTACTTTACAATAAATCATTAAGTCCTTTGTTTCCGAGTAATTGCTCAAGTAGAAGGCAGCAATCCATTTCTGTGAAGTTCTAATTGTTGATACACTAAGAAATTGTGAGATTCTTGTGAAATAAGAGTATTTGTTGTAGTTCAGTATTTCATCAATAATGTAAGTTGACTAATAAACTATTTATGATACTGGTATTCCAGTATTTGATAGATATGACATAACAGGGGGTGTGTGCTGCCAGCCTGGCTCGAACCCTCGACCCTCAGTTTACTGGTTCACTGCTCCCACTGACGCGAATCAAGAAAGGCGACTGTATCACTATTTACCATAAAAACCTATAGCAGATGGTTATAGTTGAAGATTACCAAGCCTAAAGAATTTGGTTGTCCAGTATTTACGGTAGTCCAGTATTTGATAGATTTTTACAGTCTGAGATTAACTAGCTCAAGCTTGTAGATTATCTAGACATGACGTTAACAATGTCAGAATGTTTGCCACTCTTGTTTGGAATTCTGACATTTCTGTGAATTCTATCTCACATTTGATTGGTCATTATTTTGTATTTTATCAGGTGCAATATTTGTTATCAAACTTGGGGTCAAACAGATCCTTCAAATAAAATTCAATGGTATCAAGAAGGAGTAAGGTATTTATGCTAATTATTGCCCTACGTAGTACAGATAGTATAAAGGTGGTAGTTGTATAATGAAGATTTTTATAATAGATCTATAGTACCATAGTTCTGTTAAACCTTTGTTCACTTGTTTATAAATCTACTCAAATTTTCAAACTTTACATTGAAGTTAGATTAAATTTTCATCCATGAGGTAATCATCTAAAGTATGTATTAGGAGGATTGTAGTTGTGTTATTACCGTTCACAATTACCATCAACCATCCATTAAAGATTCAAGTTATATTTACACAATTTTATTTATAGCTTTGCTTTCAGCTTTCTAACATGCATTTTTAATTAAAAGAAATTAATGATGAAATATCAATATATGAAGAATTCATTTATAAACTGAAATGGTCTCAGAATTCTCCATCTCACAAAGTTTAAATGTCTAGATAATACAGGATTACTTCTTGTGTGATATATTTTGTAACAGTTTTATAAATAGTAGATTTAATTATAGATTTGTTGTATCTTTCTTTCCTTTAAATATTTCATTAATTCTCTAATTCAGAACTAGATTACCTCTCTCAAGTTAAAAAATAAAAGGAAATGAGTATTTCAACAGAAGCGTTTTTACTACAGGTATGTTTACAACTGAGATTATAATGTTATTTATAACGTCGGTGATATTGTTCTGGTATTGTAAACCCTTTTATAAAGCGAGTGTCTGCTTTAAGCGAGGATTATTATTTAACATATAGACATGACATTTACCTGGTGGCCAACACAGGTATTTGTTTATCGTTTTTAAAACTAGAAAATAATTCAATCACTCTGATCTATTGAAAGGGTTGTTGAGCTGTCTACTGGTCCACAGGCCTGACCGGTGACAAATCTAATGAGTCTCAGATGTGGATAGCTCAATTGATAGTTCATGTTATGGGAGGCTTTGATCAATCTGTAAAGTGGACTTCCTTTTTATTTTTGCTTTCATGGAACAATGGATTTTGTAATTTATGTTTTTGTTAGCTCACCTGGCCCGAAGGGCCGGTGAGCTTATGTCATGGCGCGGCGTCCGTCGTCCGTCGTCCGTCGGCGTCCGTCGGCGTCCGTCGGCGTCCGTCTGTCCGTCAACATTTCCTTTAAATCGCTACTAGTCCTAGAGTTCTGCATGGAATGTAACCAAATTTGGCCACAAACATCCTTGGGGGAAGGGGAACAGAACTTGTATAAATTTTGGCTCTGACCCCCCGGGGGCAGGAGGGGTGGGGCCCAATAGGGGAAATAGAGGTAAATCCTTTAAATCACTACTAGTCTGCATGGAATGTAACCAAATTTGGCCACAAACATCCTTGGGGGAATAAGAACAGAGTTTGATAAATTTTGGCTCTGACCCCCCGGGGGCAGGAGGGGCGGGGCCCAATAGGGGAAATAGAGGTAAATCCTTTAAATCGCTATTAGTCATAGAGTTCTGCATGGATTGTAACCAAATTTGGCCACAAACATCCTTGGGAAAAGGGGAACAGAACTTGTGTAAATTTTGGCTCTGACCCCCCAGGGGCAGGAGGGGCGGGGCCCAATAGGGGAATTAGAGGTATATATTCTCATTCCTTCAGAAAAGAAACAATGAACCTGTATTCAGAACATTACTTGGCATTACAAACCAGGTGAGCGATACAGGCCCTCTGGGCCTCTTGTTTTTGTACTAACCATAGAACTAGAGTTTTGAACGACATCTTCTACGTATAATTGGGTTAACAATTAACGCTATGAAATGTTTTATTATTGAGTTAAAGAAAAAGAAATTCTTCATTCAATGAAATACATGAACAATTATTTTAAAGCTAGTATGAAGAATGATGGAGCATCAACACCAAAGATGTTCTTTGATGTTGATGCTCCATCATTCTTCATACTAGTTTTTCTACACCGTCTCTGGAGCGCTGTTAGAATACTCCGGTATCCACCTTTGATCCCTCTGCTGATACATCTTACAATTATGAAATACCTAAAAGACGTTGGAAACCTCCGCCTTCTATTTAATTTTAATTATTTTAAAGATATCTTGTAATAGAACTTTATCAACATCAGTTATAAGCCAAGAAAATGATCAGTTTGTGGAAATCTGGAGATCTGATGATGATCTATATCTATAGAAGTTTGTGTACACGTATAATGACACAAGTTCTGATTTCTTGTTTTGTTCCTCTGCCAAGTGTTTGGAACCTTGGGCCTGGGTATACAATACAAAGTGCACTCTGTCAACAATGTAAAAACGGTTACACAATTAAAGGAGTTGTGTGACTGGTTTATTGATAAAATGAAGAGAAGAGACTTAAATTCATTTGTGTATTTGAACAGTACAGCTTTGAGGTGTGTTTGATAGATAATATATTGTACAGTGTGTGTTTGTTAGGATGATAGCATGATGAATGGTTTATTGACATCAAAGTTTTGGCCCAGTTTTTATAGAGACCTACAAAACATTTAAATGAAAATTTGCAATAATGACTGACAGAAGCCTACTGAAGGAGTTAGATGTCTCCCCTATCTGATATATATGTCAGTTAATGTGGAGAGCGCCTGAACATGATCTTACCAGAAAATTATCTTACCTGAACATGATCTTACTGAAAAATCATCATTGTCAATGTTTGACTGCTGAAAATTCACTGTCAGTTCTCTCAGGGACTTACCAAGTGTGTGACTGCTCTCTGAAGATTCACTGTCAGTTCTCTCAGGGACTTACCAAGTGTGTGACTGCTCTCTGAAGATTCACTGTCAGTTCTCTCAGGGATCTAAAATTCATTTCCTGGGATTTCTCTTTTGGTGTATGTGGAAAATGAATGTTCAGAAAATCATCCATTATGTGAAATATCACAGCTTGGTTTTCTAATTCAATTACATTCTTTAAGAATGGTGTTATTGTTTTGCATTGTCAGTCTAATCAATCAGAAAATCTAGAAATTCACAGTCTTCCTGATGAAATAGTGTTATATTTTATGGTGATTCACTCAGTAATGAAACTGCTGCAGTATAAAGCCTGGGAGGTAATAAAGTTCTGGTAAGTGTCAAGATCTTCTGATTCAGCCAAGTTTTTTTATCCCCATTGTGGGGGTCTCTATGAAGCTATGATAAAATCCTTGAGGGATACTTTCATTGAATTGTTTTCTTATTGGTGGAAAATCACAAATCCGCATTGATCGATTGTCATCAGAATTATCCTCTGCGTTGGCTGTCGGCCAATACACACATCCTTGGCGATTACGGTGAGATTGTATAGACTGATACAGGGCCATGTATTAATAAAGTGGTAACTTATAAGTCCAAATATTCCAAGAGGATTACGGCCCAACACTATTTCCCAGGAACAACTCCATATACCTGTGTGTAAATATAATGGAGATCTGAAACAAATAAGGTTGTTTTCATATCAATTTGTAAATGAAATGGTCTCGAGTGGTTAGACACTTACCTGGCGAGTATCAGTTTGAAGAGCAGAGAAATTTATGGAGGAATTTTCCTCAGGTGTATGCATTAAGGTACTCTAAAAGAGATTTCGTGGAGATTTAATGATTTACATGTGACAACATGTGACTTTGTTTTTACTTTGAAGTTTTTACTTTGCATGCAGCACTTAAGTTTCATCTATCAGTCAAAAAGATAAAGTTAACAGGAGAATCTTTATAATTCCTAGAAACAGGTGGATTGTTTATTGTGGAGAAGAACAGACATATTAATGTGGGTTATCTAACATGACTTCATAGATTCACTTACGAAGCCAGCTTCACCAGGTGACCAGGTATTGGTGTGGATATAGCTATTAACAACAGACAGTTTTTGAGGATTGATGGAAAGGAAGATATTCAACAGTTAATGATGCAGGAAAATGTTCAATTTATTCATCTTCTTGATAAATTCACGGTTATAAACGATGGTGTAGTTTATGAACCATGTAAGTGCATTTAAAAGCATGTTATAAATTCTTCTAAAAGATTCTATGGCATGTGTAAGTGCACTCATGTACAAGTTTCCCCGTACATGTGTTCAGTATGACACGGAACCTTTATGCTTTACCTGAATGAACAGTTTCATGCCACAATGTGATCATGTTCTTTGGATCATTATTTTTATAGTATGTGTTTACGTCATGTCTGTAATTGGAATTTTATGACAAAAGAAGTTTATATAGGAACATAATGTACTGAGTTCATGGAAAAAAATTAAATGCAGTATCAATTATCGTTGTCATCAAACATATATATACCAGTACTCTGTAAAAATGGTGGCATATTTGGAATGAAATTACATTGATAAATCCGTCATGGAGGATTGAATTCTGTTACCAGTAATTTTACTTCTCATTGTGACTATAGAGTTTTTGAATCATGACATCAGTGATGTATTCAGTCGTTGTAAACAGTGAAGAACATCATTGTTGTGAAATTTGTTGCAGCATTGAAGTCCTGAAATATCTTAACAACTTGTCATTCTTGATATGGATTATTTTTAGTGATTATTCAATTGGATCTGAAACTTATTAATTCATAAAAACAATGAGGTTGTAAAGAGAAAAAGAGAAACCTTTAACTCATCGACCCTCGTGGTAGTTCTACAACTTACCAGTCTGGAGATGGATTAGCTCTAGTGATATTTTCTTTGGAATCTAAATTGAGTAACAATGAGGTTTGAAAGAGAAAAGGAGAGACCTCTCACACTACGACCTTCGTCTGGAGTACAGGTGTCTGCCTTGCCTTATTTTGTGGTATGGATGAAGCAGCCATCTTGTCTAAGTGGAGGTAACGTTTGTAGTGTACAATTCTGAGGCCTCTTACTTTGTCCAATCTATATATGAAGTTGTTCTATCCCTACCCTAATTCAGTTCTATCCCTGCCCAAATTCATTTTTAGTCAAGCATCATCAGACGGTGAACTATTTCAATTGCCTTTCTTCCGTGATCGGTTGTCTGTCCAACCTTAAGTCCGTCTGTGAACAATTCTTGTTACCGCTATTTCTGAGGAAATATTGAAGAGTTCTTTCTCACATTTTAAACATGGGTTTTCCTTGGACCTTAAGTTGTGCATATTGCAATAATATATGTTTTTTGAGACTGATCTGAAAAGGCAGTCATATGGATTTTGACAATTGAAGCACTAAAAGAATATCTTCCTCAGATTTTATATAGGTTCCTCTTGGTGCCTATACTTATGTATATTTCATTTTGGGACATTTTGGAAAACAAGATGGCTAATAGAGAGTCATCTTGGATTTTGACAAATTAAGTTTGTTACCAGTTTTTCTCAAAAAGTGCTGAAGAGATTTTTTTCAAATTTCATATCAGTATATAATTATATCTAAAGTTCTTTCTTCAAATCAGTTTTCAGATGTAGGCTCACTTCCTTCATAGTTAATACGCCATATCACAATCTTGGACTGATAAGAAAACAAAAAGGTCATCTGTGTTGTTCATGTTGACTTTACAGATCTGAATATAAATGTAGTTTCCTTGTGTGTATTGAATGCTTTGAGGAAGGGAAAATCAGAGAAAAGATATCTCTTCCCTTTTACAAATAGATCATTCAATAGTGAGTGCCTGATATCTTGTGTAAATCTGCATTCAATTTCATATGATCTTAAGTGAATAAAGCAGGATTTACCATGAAGAATCTTTATGCAGATTTAATTAAAGTTTTAATAAACCTATTTTCAAATCAGTGATGACTACAGAATTTATAACCAATTACCTGATATATAAATCACAATTGGTAATGCACTCTACAAGCTTATACTTAAAAAATCCATTGTATGGGTGACATTTTATCACACCAAAGCCAAATGTCATTATATTTTAATTCCATAAGAGGATTGAAGTTTTTAAGTTGTACAAGCTATCCTTATTGTTTTGAGCTGTCAATCAAACTAGAATAAAACCAAAAAAGGAATTCTTTGGTCTCACTTCCAACAATATTATGTAAAAGTGATTTGTATGAAGTAATTTAGAGTATTTTGTTAATCCTATGTTTTAGTGCTATTGTTTGATGATAGAATTTGATGATTCTGTCCTTTCTGACTTTGTGATTGTGGGTCAGACATTCTGGCCTGCCATCGTTTTTAGGGAATGTGGAGGATGGAATTAGAAAGGATTTTAGTTTGAGTGTGAGCTTTCAGTTTTGATAAATAGGTTTATTGATTGTGGTTTAATTGGTTTTAAGTATTTTATCAGCTATCTCAATGGCAAACACTTTGGGTCCCAGTAATGTACAATGACATTAACAGCAGGCAAACAATGGTTTAAAAAAATAAACAAATAAAAAAATAGCAGGCAAACAATGGTTTAAAAAAATAAACAAATAAAAAAAAACAGCAGGCAAACAATGGTTTAAAAAAATAAACAAATAAAAAAACAGCAGGCAAACAATGGTTTAAAAAAATAAACAAATAAAAAAAACAGCAGGCAAACAATGGTTTAAAAAAATAAACAAATAAAAAAACAGCAGGCAAACAATGGTTTAAAAAAATAAACAAATAAAAATGTGTTGAGTATGTGTTGAGTAAGGCACTATGTGTTGAGTATGTGTTGAGTATGGCACTATGTGTTGAGTATGTGTTGAGTATGGCACTATGTGTTGATTATGGCACTATGTGTTGAGTATGGCACTATGTGTTGATTATGTGTTGATTATGGCACTATGTGTTGAGTATGGCACTATGTGTTGAGTATGTGTTGATTATGGCACTATGTAATAATTAACTTGCATTATATATAATAATAATAATAAAAATACTGTAAGAGGTATCTTCATAATTCCAATTGTTCTGAAATCAGAACGATTTCTGTAGTGTTCCAGCAAACTTAATGTAGGGTAACTTACTTACATTTGGAGAAAATCGACTTTTTGTGTCCCAATTTTCCTGATGCAAATATTCACTGTTGCCATACTTGGAAGGTCTTTATCACTACGGTGTTTATTCCCGTTGAAAACAAACGTTTTGACGCCCTTCGCGGGTTAAGTTCATTTTACGAATTTAAAGTCAACAAAAGAAGCGGAACAATATCAAGAAACAGTGCATTTTCAGCTCTAATATCGACATTAGTCGGGCACAGAACTAGATACCAGATAATAAGAATTTCCTGTAATAGTTGAAATAGAAAAATATTACGATGTCAGTAAATAGATGTTTAATTTCTTTCGTTTGATTCAATTTCTAAATTTGATGACTTGATCCCGAACATTCCAGTGACGTCACTTTTAGTAGGAGTGAATGAAACGGCAGTCAGTCCCGCCAAACAGTTACGTCACAATCACCGGAATGACGTCGCTTACATATTTCCCACGTTAGTAAAAAGGAGTACACACTCATTCGATTTAGTAAAAGCATCTTTTCTTGATCATCAAAGAAGCATTTCGCTTTAAGCGAAATCGTGTAAATAACAGGCAATTTGTTTTCGTTTTGAATACCATCTTCTGTATGTATAATGAAAAAGTTGCAGGATAAACAGAATACACGGTCACTATCTTACAATACAAGTTTTATTTTGGTGTCGACAGGGAAAACCGAGATGACTCGGCAAAACCTCCTCATCGCACAAACGATAGCAGCATCGATATTAATTATAGCAAAATAAAAATGTCCAACGTTGGAAATATTGCAAGTACATTCATTATTTACATAAACCAGTAATTAGAATAATCATTTATTTCATCTAGACTAAATAATTTGCAAATCCCATACACCGCCTGCAAGGAGATGTCCTTGGCCTATCGCTACCCACGATGCTCTCGATCGTGGTCTTATATTGTGTAACTTTTCATGGGATATTAAATCTAGATATATCTGTTTTCAACAGTTAAATTTCTATGAACACTTATAAAACAAGTAGTCTGAACTGCTATTCCGAGACCATAAAATGAAATCTTGGTCAACTCAGCCAAAACATAGGGGCACGCAAATTATGAATAAAACGTTTACTAGTAATTTGATACATACATGTATGTCATTTAAAAGTATTGGAGACCTTTTGATATGCACGTGTATATCATGACGTTTCAAGTGGCTGCCCGTATTTTTTTGTGAAAAATGAATTATACATATATGTTATAAAATTAGGTTAGTTTTTTTATTGTCATTATTGTTATATACACTGTATGTGATATTTAAACGAAAACACATATTTTACCTAAGAAGCCAATTATATATATAATGTAAGTATCGGTTAGCTTGTAATAATAATAATAATAATAATAACTTTATTTAAACGTCGATGACCCATTGAGCCAATGGCTCATCTCCCATGGGATCGACACAAAAGCATGCAATACAACAGACAATAATATGACAAATTATATATGTATATATAGAAGTAAATCAACTAAACTAAGGTAATTAATAAAAAAATAACATACGAAAACATTTACATTTATATGTATATCAACTACGACTACAAATCAAGTTAAATGAATCAAAGTAAAAATAGATTCATCACCACATACTATTCATGGACAGGATCTCGATTGCGTTGTTTACAACAATTAAACAATTTCAATATACATTTGCAATAAATGCATTTTTAATCGGTATTTAAAATTTGCAAGTGGCGCACATTCTTTAATTTGCCTGGGTAATAAATTCCAGTTAATCACTCCAGAGTAGCTAAATGACTTTTTCATTAGTTCTGTACGAGGTTTTGGGAGCACAAAAGCATCTTTTGAGGCTGACCTTAGACCATACGAACAGCTGGATGAGACTGGTGTAAATAATGTTGATATGTATTCAGGGGCCACTCCGTGAATTGATTTGTATATTAACACACACATGTGGTATTTGATTCTATACTCAAAGGGTAGTATTTTGAGTTCATTAAACATTTCCTTAGAAGGTGTGAGAGGTGGTTTATCAAGAATTATTCTCAATGCCTGCTTTTGAATTTTTGTTAATTGTTTTATCTGTTCTTTAGTACAATTTCCCCAGACAATAGACGCATAGTCAAGAATTGGTGAGATATAAGCATGATAATACAACAGTTTCGCGTCTTTTGACAAATAGGTATTTAATTTTCTGAGGAGGGCTAATCTAGTTGCCAATTTAGAGTAAACCTTATTAACTTGTTCATTCCATCCAAGGGTGTGATCGATGTGTATCCCTAGCACTTTTTGTGTAGTGACTGAGTTTAATATGTAATTGTCTAATTCTAGCTCTAAAACTCCAGCAGTATGTAATGCTCTGGGTTTGCCAAGGAGCATACATGTTGTTTTTTCTTTATTAAAAGCCATATTGTTATTTGTACACCACTGCTTTATATGATTTAGGTCAATTTGGAGATTTGATTGAATTACATCAAGAGTCGTGCCGTTGATGTGAATGGTAGAGTCATCAGCATACATGTCGATATTTGAATGTTTAGTGTATAATGGTAAGTCATTTATATACAAAATAAACAGCAGAGGACCAAGTATTGATCCCTGAGGAACACCTGATATAACTTGTTGGGAGGTAGATTTAATGTTCTCAATTTTAACCGATTGTTTTCTTTGGTTAAGATATGATTCAAACCAAAGTAAACTATGTGCCGATATTTTCATTATTTTTAATTTATGCAATAGAACTCTATGGTCTACTAAGTCAAGTATGTGTTGAGTATGTGTTGAGTATGGCACTATGTGTTGAGTATGTGTTGAGTATGGCACTATGTGTTGAGTTTGGCACTATGTGTTGAGTATGGCACTATGTGTTGAGTTTGGCACTATGTGTTGAGTATGGCACTATGTGTTGAGTATGTGTTGAGTATGGCACTATGTGTTGAGCATGTGTTGAGTATGGCACTATGTGTTGAGTATGTGTTGAGTATGGCACTATGTGTTGAGTATGTGTTGAGTATGGCACTATGTGTTGAGTATGGCACTATGTGTTGAGTATGTGTTGAGCATGGCACTATGTGTTGAGTATGGCACTATGTGTTGAGTATGTGTTGAGTATGGCACTATGTGTTGAGTATGTGTTGAGTATGGCACTATGTGTTGAGTATGTGTTGAGTATGGCACTATGTGTTGAGTATGTGTTGAGTATGGCACTATGTGTTGAGTATGTGTTGAGTATGGCACTATGTGTTGAGTATGGCACTATGTGTTGAGTATGTGTTGAGTATGGCACTATGTGTTGAGTATGTGTTGAGTATGGCACTATGTGTTGAGTATGTGTTGAGTATGGCACTATGTGTTGAGTATGTGTTGAGTATGGCACTATGTGTTGAGTATGGCACTATGTGTTGAGTATGTGTTGAGTATGGCACTATGTGTTGAGTATGGCACTATGTGTTGAGTATGGCACTATGTGTTGAGTATGTGTTGAGTATGGCACTATGTGTTGAGTATGTGTTGAGTATGGCACTATGTGTTGAGTATGTGTTGAGTATGGCACTATGTGTTGAGTATGTGTTGAGTATGGCACTATGTGTTGAGTATGGCACTATGTGTTGAGTATGGCACTATGTGTTGAGTATGGCACTATGTGTTGAGTATGTGTTGAGTATGGCACTATGTGTTGAGTATGGCACTATGTGTTGAGTATGTGTTGAGTATGGCACTATGTGTTGAGTATGTGTTGAGTATGGCACTATGTGTTGAGTATGTGTTGAGTATGGCACTATGTGTTGAGTATGTGTTGAGTATGGCACTATGTGTTGAGTATGTGTTGAGTTTGGCACTATGTGTTGAGTATGGCACTATGTGTTGAGTATGTGTTGAGTATGGCACTATGTGTTGAGTATGTGTTGAGTATGGCACTATGTGTTGAGTATGTGTTGAGTATGGCACTATGTGTTGAGTATGTGTTGAGTATGGCACTATGTGTTGAGTATGGCACTATGTGTTGAGTATGTGTTGAGCATGGCACCATGTGTTGAGTATGGCACTATGTGTTGAGTATGTGTTGAGTATGGCACTATATGTTGAGTATGGCACTATGTGTTGAGTATGGCACTATGTGTTGAGTATGTGTTGAGCATGGCACCATGTGTTGAGTATGGCACTATGTGGTGAGTATGTGTTGAGTATGGCACTATGTGTTGAGTATGGCACTATGTGTTGAGTATGTGTTGAGAATGGCACTATGTGTTGAGTATGGCACTATATGTTGAGTATGGCACTATGTGTTGAGTATGGCACTATGTGTTGAGTATGTGTTGATTATGGCACTATGTGTTGAGTATGGCACTATGTGTTGAGTATGGCACTAGGTCTTGACGTTTGAATACCTACCCCGATGTGGTTCTATTATGGCCCTGTAATAACAGTATGTAATGGGAGGTGGTAGGTAGGGAGGTTTACACAAACAGTGATGCCAATGTCCATCTTGTCCCATCCTGTCTTGTCCTGTCAAATTCACTTTTTTGTGTCCATATGTATATCTAATTAACATTAGATAATGGATCTATTTACAGAGTTATTGCCCTTGTGTATAAAAGTCATCGTAGTGTAGGCCTTTGTGCTGACCTTGTTGCCATTGAGATTATGTAACTATGGTTCTGACACTTCCTGCTTCAATGGTATTTGCAGGATCCATTTAGTGGTGACTGCAGTGTCAGTATCTAGTCACTTTAGTTGGCTTGAACTTAATTAATTTTACTTATGACATTAATTTCAGAAAAACTGTTTGTCTGGGATCTGTCTCCATTTCTATGAGATAAGATATATCATAATTTTTTGTGGATCTATCTTAGCAAGAGATATACAACCTATGGCACATACGGTGGAGAATTCAAATTGCCAAATTTGAATTGATAAGTATCAGAAATTCTAAAACACAGCTTACAATAGCATTGGCTGTTTCAATAAGAATATGTCCATATATATCTCCTGTCATAAAATAAGTCTGTCCACAAATAAAAGATAAAAACAAACTTGTATCATCCTCATACATCTTGGTTAGGGAGTTCAACTACTACTATCATAGTGGAATTATTTGTAGTGTGGACGTTTTTGCTCATTTTCCTTTCATTAGATATTGACGAATATATCCATGTATCTATGTGGGAACATATCAGCCAGTACAAATTATAATGTTAATAAGAACAGAAGCATAGTGGAAAAATGATTACACCATGAACAGTTTAAAATCTGACTTAGCAAAACCATCCTCACACAAAAACATTCATGTTTAGAGTAGAGCAATGGGGTAAATGTAATAGAGATATAAATAATATGGACAAATAATCTGATAATAATGATACAAAAGGTTTCTTAATCATGGAAAGAAATCAATATTGTGATTATAAATGAGAGTTGTTTCCCATATCGCTAGATTGTTGTTATATGTTTTGTTCAGAATTGTTTGCTAGAATTTTGTATAAAAGTTAAGTATAATAAGACCTTGTATCAATAACTAAATATTCATTTCCTGATACAAATATTTGGGACTGTATATTCTGATGTTACAATAGAAAATGTGAGTAACCCCCCTCCCCCCTAGTTTTAGTTTGTCAATGTTGTCAACTTGGTTTTGCAGTGCTAGAATATTATTTCTACGCTTCAATAAATTTATATGTTAATGTTACGTAAAAAATAGTTTTATAAGTATGACATGTGAATGTCATTGATCAGTTTTAAAACTTGCTTACTTGACCAGCCACACATGTATTCAGTTCCTTTTGTTTCTTTCATTAGTTGACCTCTGACCTTTGTGGTGCTCGGGATTAGCAAACTTATGTGATATGGTGACGGGATCATTATTTTGTTTCAGAAAAAGTGCCGATTCATTATAGAAGTAATAAGAAACAGATTGTGCCAGCAGCTGCCCTGGCTCATGATCTGTCTACACCAGAGTTACAAGATCTCGAGGAAAGTGGGCGTAGCTCCCGATCTAGTGCCCACCTTTCCCCTAAGACTTTGAAAGCACCAGCTTTTTTACCAGGTTTGTGTTTGTCTGTTTTGTCTTGGGGTTATTTCTGTCTGCCATATTTCCCTATTTTGTTTGTTTCTAACCATACTAACTAGACTTACACATTTCATTGTCTCACACTTTAGGCATGTTGGATAGACTCATTTTCTTGGCATGTTCACATTTAGGAAAAAGTTTGCAATTATTTGTACGTTAATTTTTATGCTTTTATATTTTCAGCAAAATACATCGATGAAAATTTTACAAAATACATCTCGTAAAAAAAATGAATAAAATATTTACTTGCAGCCATTTTCTTCTTACTTGCAGCCATTTTCTTCCTACTAGAGACAACTTATACAAAGGACATTTTGTAAAATTATGAAGATGTTATATAGACAACAAAGATCCCTGTGATCTGTTTCAGATTTTTGATCCCACCATTCTATTTACAAGTATTTATATTAAGCTCTTTGATTCCAGTTCATGCTCTTCTGCAGATGGCAATTTACAAACAAATGATTAGGAACTTTAGATTTCAGGCAAAATGAACTAAAAGTGTTTTGTTTGTTTTTTTGTTTGTTCTTTTTCTGCTACATTTATTTTCATTTTGGACTAATAATATGTTTGTGATTGCCAAAAGATTTCTTCTGCAATACTCTAAAATAACATAAAACAGACAAAGACAGAAAATAAAGGTATTTAATCACATAAGTTATTGTTAATGAGTAAACAAAATTAAATAAAAAAAACTGAAAGTAAAACAAATAAAACAGGTCTTTATAAGTTCATTATGGTAGGAAATAAATGGTCAAGTACAAGCTGGTTTTTTACTGAAAACAATTTCTCTTAAAATTTTAAAATTTGTGAGATTAAGGAAGATAACTCTTTCTATCATCTGTACTGGCCCTTATCAAGCTTCCAGGCCTTGGAATTATTTTCTGGATTTAAAAAAAACTGTTTTTGCTTAATTTTCCCCAATTTATAGTTAACTGGGATTTGGGGGATCGCTTATTTTTCCTCTCATGATTTTATTTGAGAAGGTGAACACTTTGAGACAGTTTTGTAACATATTGATTATTAGTTTTATATGTCATTATTAATTCATGTAGCCATCTCATCATTTTACACTCCTTTATCATGGTAAGTATTATATGTATCAAAGATTTACAAATTGTTTGTAAATTTACTATTCACTATATTTTATATAGATAATAAATTATTTGATTTTACAGGGATGAGCATGTTTGGCTATGGTGACAGTAGACAATCCGGGGGTAAAATTTCTCGTCTTTAAAGATATCAATGGTTGTGTGGGTCTAGTAGTTGTAGGTATATCCTGGTGTATACTTTCCTTTAATAAAAACTTCATTCAGTTGATTTAAAAACTCTTTTCAAAATTTTCAAAGATAAAAATGATAGAAAAAATGCACAAAAATTTATGAAATGCCATTCGTCACCTTGTGTATTGCTATATTTTAAGCTTTGTGTTGATTGATACTATTGTTTACAAAGCATAAATGATTACGGTATCAAATATCTAAATCATCTATTTTTAAAGCATTTAGTCTTGGTATAATTTGAAAATAAATTGGAAATATTTATATCTATATATTATTTCTATCATTTGGCTTAATGAAATCCTTGATACTAAAATTTTTATTTCTAGTCTTAAAAATTTGTGTTATTATTTCCACTACAAGTGAATTCATTGGACAGTGAAAGAGATTCTAAAATCTTAATCTTCTGTCGGGGATTTCATAGTTATAAACTTTCTTACCTACCCATAGAATATTGATATTAGCTCATTGATATATAGAGGTTGATTTTTTTTTAGAACACTCTGAACCACTCTGAAACGTTTTATTTCCACTTCTCATTCTGTACTAACATTTTTTTCTTGACATCAAAAAGAAAATATCCAAATTGAATGAAGTGGACTTGATGGAATGATATTTGTAAAAAGAATTTTTTTGATGTGTATTGTTTCCCTTTACGCCGTTCCATATCTTTTTCAAGCAAAGAAAATGATAAGAGCCCCAATTTTTCTGAAACTCCATTCCAATGTATATAAGAAGACCTGATTTTATTTGAGGAGGACCCAAATTAGAGAACACCCAGTGCAAACCCTGTATTATACTATTATTATATAATTACCATATTCGACCCAATAAGCGCCCAGGGCACTTAAAAAATTGATTACAATGAAAAGGTGCTAATAAGTCAAAATTATAGGGACATGGGCGCTTATTGGTATACGGTATGTATGAAATATAATGCCTGGGGATCTGATTTTTAATCCAAAATATTTATTTTTTTTACATAGAATAACATTTTAGAAGTTATATTAAGATAAATATTTTCCATCGTTATGCAAATAATTGTAGATCTATAAGTTATACTGCATTTATACTAATGTACATTAACTTATGCAGTTATACTTAGATTATGATATGCAGACAACTTAAAGTCTGACCTAGAGATAATAAAGTGAAGGAATTACCCAAAGTACCAATACCTGAATCTTACATTTATATTATAGTATAGCTGGTTATGTTCCCAGGGATATTTTCAAAATTTAGCCGGACATAGCTGTTATCGTGAAAGTTAAAAGCAAAATAACAGAAAAATGGTAGAGTGATATATACCTTGAATGTCAAATTGTGAATTTTAAAACCGCTTAAATTTGATTTAATGATTTTTTAGCTAAAACCACAAAAAAATTGACTCTATATGTAAATTATGCAGTAACTAAAAATAGAACAAATTCCTGATTTGTAGGACATTTATTGTCATATTCTTTATCTTTTTCATTTTACTCTTATTTAAAAGGTGTCTTTCGCAATCAAGGTAAATTATCTTCAAAACTAACTAAACATTCCTTGATCTTTCTGCTAACCATCTTTAGACAGTTTCTATCCTAACACTATGTCTACACTGAAAATAGAGTACATTCATTTTTTTCCATGGACACAGTTTGGAAGTTTGGTACAAGTTTGAATTCTTATATGACACAGTTGAAATTTGTCACTTAACAAAAAAGTATGAAATTAGATTTTGGTTTGTTCACCAGTGTTTTGTGGGTACAGATTTATCACTCCATATAAGGTCCTCTATTGGTCAAAAGTCACCATTCAAGGTCAAAGAAAGGTCACCCTTTTTAATAGATTCTGATGACTTTTACTTTAAACGAATTATCAATAACAGACTGCAAATGTAATAGAGTTTAAACAATTTTCTGTCCTAGTTTGGTAATAGTAATACCGTCAGGTACATAATGTATTAATACAATGTATAATGGTGACTCACATTTAATCACAAAGATTTGTCATCCACAAAATTGTAAAACATATATCAGCTATAGGAAACAAAACCCATTTTATATCAGAAATACACGTATTGTGAGTAATTATGAGATGTTCGTTTTAGTTGAAGACTGAGTAATAGTTATCGTTATGAGTTTTTGTGAATCAAGTCCTTAATTAAAATTGAATTCAATGAAGTTCATTATCAATTAATGAAAAAAATGTCTTCCAGAAAATAAAACCATGTCATTATTTTGAGGATTACACAATATCTTAAACATGTATGATTGTAAAAAAGATAATTTACATGTATATAATGTACATGTGGTATCATTTTCCATGGAACATTTTAACAATTTGACTTTTCCTTGTTGTAGGGGACCGAGTGATATTTGCGGAGAGTCCATCAGCCCCGGGTATCCCAGTGGTGTACAGAACACCTGATGAAAGGTCTTCCAACCCCGATAGACTCAATCTTGACAGGTAGGTTTTCATCTCAACTCAGGATATTAAAGCTGTTATTGTAAAATGGTGATGTTCCCATTCATAATTACTGCAGAATACTTTGTTATAATGCTGAAAACAGAGTATATAAGATATTTGTCTAAAGAAAAGATGTGATTCAGCTCCAGTAAAGCGCATGGTAAAGGTTGGGTATGTTTCCATTGATCTATGGTTTAGTTACATCTTTTATATATGGTCATTAGAGAATAATGTTGATATTCAGATGAGTATAATGCAGTAAGTCTAACCTCAGTTACTTCCCTTTGATCACGTTTATCATACATACTAACCATACCTGAGAACTGGATTAGGATGCTAGAATATCAATCCAAGTGAAAAATTTTGGCTGGTTAGCAGAAGGCTTTTTGGGAACTAACAAGCCAATCTGATGTGAACGTTCCTATTTACGATGTACTTGGCAGACCTATGTTTGATTATTTTCTTGCATACTTATTCAACAATGATTTTATCGTGCAATCATCACAGGTTCATTGTAGTTGAGAATAATGACTGTATTTAATTTGTTGATGGAAACTGACAGAATGTCTGATACTTTGTAGTTGAGAATAATGAGTACATTTGATTTGTAGACAGAAACTGATGATATGTCCGATACTTTGTAGTTGAGAATAATGGTACATTTGATTTGTAGGACATTTGATTTGTAGACAGAAACTGATGATATGTCCGATACTTTGTAGTTGAGAATAATGGGTACATTTGATTTGTAGAAGGAAACTGACGATATGTCCGATACTTTGTAGTTGAGAATAATGGGTACATTTGATTTGTAGACGGAAACTGACAGTATGTCCGATACTAGAAGGAGAAGAGCAGCTTCGGCTGCTGAATTACCAACACAACATGATCAACAAGATCCAACACCTGAGCACCTTAAAGCGCCTCATCTTCCTCGACTTGTATGATAATCAGATCGAGGAGATATCGGGCCTTAGTGCTCTCAAGTCTCTACGGGTACTCATGCTGGGCAAAAACAAGTATGTACTCTGATATATACTCCATATCTTTAATCATGCTTGGCAAACCAAGTATGTACTCCGATATACTCTATTTTCATAATCATGCTGGACAGATGATGTACAGCAGTTAAATTTCACTGGTAGTTAATTTTCACTATAAACACCAGCTAAATATTCAGAAATTCAATGGCATACGTATGAACAATAGTTAAAAAAATTAAAGGAAATTTATTATAAATAGTGAACCATGGGATTTAACCTCTGTGAAAAAGCTCTGTATAGGAAACTGCAAAATATTGGCCCCGCGAATTTCTAGCTCTATACAGTACCCTATCTGTATGGGTACTAATGTTGGTAAAACAGTAAGGTACACAGATACTCCAAACTTATTGGGGAAAGGTCATTTAGATACCCAGACTCCCATTAGGTGTTTCAATGAAAATCTGACATGTCTGAGTAATATTTGGGGAAAAAGATAAGAAGTTGACTTGTAATGATGATTTTTTGGGCAAAAGGTATTTATAAGTAGCCTAATTATGTATTCAATTATGTACTTGTTGTTTCTGTTTGATCCTTTAAAGATGCTCCACCGCTGACAAATGATATTTTTTCTCTATCAAAAACACGAGCAGACGATTTAGTATTTTTCTTCAGTTACAAAAGTTACTTACTTTACACCATTACCACCATTGAAAAGTTTGAGCTTCTAATTTTACTTCAAGTTAAAGTTACAAAAAATAATTAATTGCATCCCGAAAAAATTCCATGGCACTATATCCTATATGGAATGAAGTACTGATAGCGCATGCACCAAAGGCAAAATTAACTATTTTATATTTTTTTTTTGTGTTAATTAGACATATATATACACGATAATACGGTCACACTTAATAGCGACAACAAACGACAACAAACGACAAGAAAAGACAACAAACGACAACACGTTAAATACAAGGAAAAGTTAGTGACAACACAGGATATGTTATTCAGTACATTAAAATGAATATTTCTAACAAGTTTTATGAAGATTGGAGCAAAAATGAAGGAATTAGAGCGATTTGAATATTCTGAAATCGGCCGCTGGTCAACGATAGATCGAGTGACAAGAGGTTTGCCGTGACGGTATACCGACAACACATTGTAACATCGAAAATGTTTTGAAAATCTAACGACAACAGAAGATATGTTTTTTGTCATACTATAATGCATCTATGTACAAAATTTCATTAAGATTGGAATAAAAATGAAGACTTTATACCTTTTTTAATGTTACGAGATCGGCGACTGGTCAGGTTTATATCGTGAGTGTGTATGTTCAGTATTACCGACAACACATCATAGCATTAAAAATATTACAAAAACCTAACAACAAGATAAGATATGTTGTTTGTCATACCATAATGCATCTCTGTACAAAATTTCATTAAGATTGGAGTAAAAATACCGGAGTAATGACGATTTCAAATATGAAGAGACGCAGAGTGTATACATGTGTGTAAGCCAAGCTTACATGTACAGATCTAGATCCGACCGACAACACAAAATATTTTACGAAATTACGCAGTAATGTTACCGCAAATAATAATATATGTAACCTATATCTAAAGAAAGTAATTCATGCCAAGTGTAATGTATATTGATGAAGATTTGAATGAGTAATGATCATTGAAATTCTCAGTAGACTGACGGCTTGCATACAGTATACATAGAAGAAGCACACACCGCACACACGTGTGTATATTATCAGTGTGATTTCAGTTCGCGATTGTATTTATTGTTATGTAAACATATGGTGTTTATATATACTTCCCATATGTTATCTTAAGAAATACACTATTATATGTTTATTTTTTTATTGTACATTTTTGTATAAAATATTTGCGTATATTTTCGAGAGCATGAATGAACGACAAAGAAAAAGCGCCGATAATGTCGTCTATCTTTGGCGAGGATGGACTGATCAATTCGGATACTATCAAAGAATTTGATTCAGTATCAAGCAAAAACGACGATATGTATGGTGAACGTATGGGTACATATTGGTTTGAAAAAACTTTACCAACTATCCGGCGCAGGGTGGTTGAGGCCCGAGTACGATGCCCCCATATACCCAAAGGCTGGAAAAACAACAATTGCGAATCAATGAATGACATCATAAAGCTTGTTGGTGACAGGAAAAATTAGAAAGTTCCAGATTTGATAAAACGATTAGAGCACATACAAAACACGCAGT
Organism: Argopecten irradians; assembly: GCF_041381155.1. Taxonomy (NCBI): domain Eukaryota; kingdom Metazoa; phylum Mollusca; class Bivalvia; order Pectinida; family Pectinidae; genus Argopecten; species Argopecten irradians. Next base: position 1,456,122 of record NC_091143.1, on the reverse strand, counting down.
ACAACCACGTGCGCAGATCGCTTCAAGGAATAGGAGAGTACGAAATAACTCCGCATGCGCAACAAAATAAAAATATAAAAAATTAAAAATAAGTTCAGTATTTTGGAGAGAACTGCCCGTTGTAGAAAAGATAACGGAAAGTGCACAAGTTTTTGAAACTTGTGAAGCAGTAAAAGGAACTTTTATCTTCCACTAATGGAATGCTAACTATTCCCAAAAACTGCAGCCATCTCTAAAAAACCGGGTACGCGAAAACGTGTGCGTGGAAATCGAACAGAATCGCACGGACCGGTCCGTCTAAACAGAAAAAATGTCTTAGCGAAATCTTGTGTGCCCACAGGACGGGATTCAAGATATTTAAGGATTGTGTTTCTCTTAAACAGTTAGACTTTAAACGATACGTTTGCGAAATAATCAGTTGGACATTTTACGATATGTTTCCGAAATCTTGTGTGCCCGCAGGACGGGATTCAAGATGTTGTAACAGTTAAAATTCGTTTACCTTCTAATACTTTTCAAATGAATTACACGTATGTATGTGTCAGTAAAAATCAATCAATAAATGAAATATGTAAGTTCAGTAATAAAAAGTGTTAAATAAACGTAACATTTGTAAGCTTCCCGAAATTAAAACTTACGATACGCAAGCGAAATCTTGTGTGCCCGCAGGACGGAATTCAAGATATAAAAACTTAATCTTTCAAATAAAACGTATTAAATAAAGTAAAAGTTACCGCGTAAATGAAATAGTGAATTAATATAAAAAAATATTTACGCAGCTAAAAATACACACAAAAAAAACTAAATAGATTAGCTACACCAACATATAAAGGACCCTGAGTAGAACCACGTCCGTTCGTAGGGTCTGGAAACATATTCGTGTATTGAGTTCTACACCGACTATAATGATGTTTACACAACAATGGTTTAGACAAACAGTATCGAGACTCTATGCACTCGTACACACGCGTGTACAGGTGTGTGTGAGTCGTCGATCTGTTGTCGGTAGTAAACCGGACCAGTCGCCGATCTCGTAACATTAAAACAGGTATAAAGTCTTCATTTTTATTCCAATCTTAATGAAATTTTGTACATAGATGCACTATAGTATGACAAAAAACATATCTTCTGTTGTCGTTAGGTTTTCAAAACATTTTCGATGTTACAATGTGTTGTCGGTATACCGTCACGGCAAACCTCTTGTCACTCGATCTATCGTTGACCAGCGGCCGATTTCAGAATATTCAAATCGCTCTAATTCCTTCATTTTTGCTCCAATCTTTATAAAACTTGTTAGAAATACAGTGGACCCTCGATAATCCGGACACCTTCGTTCCCAGCCTAAACCGTCCGGATTACGAGTTTTCCGGACTGCCGAATTCCGTGTTCTTAGTCAATTAAATTGGCACGTACGAGTTACTCCCCTTGACCTTGTAATCGATGATAGGCTTTTATGTAATACTGTATATGTGTATCATAATTAATATTTCGTTTGTTATGATTTATAGGTATTTTTATATCATTACGTTAAAAATATTGAATAAACGTATTTCTTCTTCAAAATACGAAACCTAAAGCCATTGTTAATTGTGTACTATGTATGCATATAGCTACGTATCCCACTCTTGATCTATCGTACGGCAAATTGCCTAACAAAGGATCAATATCATCTACGTTCTTGGCATAAAAAAACTATGATAACAAATAGTTGTGAACATTTTATGAACTCATATAATTGTTATTTTGTATAATGTGTGTTTTTAATGACCATTTCTACAAGTCTTTGCTTTCTGACTTACAGACGTTTGTAACAACCACGCGCCCGTTCACGTCTAACTTCATGCACAATGTCACACACGTGTAAATGGCATATGCCGTAGCCTTTATATCTTATACCATAGGCGATGGATGAATTCGAATAGATTCACATTCATTTAAAATTCTTATTAATTTTGTGAGTATTATCTCACTTTATTGTATCCGATGCTCATAGCGATATATTCTGCATGCAAAACAAGTAAGGTACAGTGTACCTACAGCATACGTACCCGTACCCAAGCTCAAACTGCATGTTTAAAAGCGTGTGGCTAAACATATATTGCGTATCTCAATAACAACACTGAAGTTTGATCTCCTATAGAAAACCAATGAACCGTTACATGACTGCTTGTACCCGTGTGAAAGGTGTTCAGGTAAACGCCCGTGGCTATGATCTGACAGCCGTGGTTATGACAACACACTCAGTGTCAAGTGATTGTGTGTATTGTACACATGACTGTAGCTGGCCTTGGATTTTCTCGGCACGTGGCGACAACAAATTGTCCGGATTATTGCGGGAATTTATTAACGAAAATTACATTCCGTTCCCAAAATGGAGTTCCGGATTCGGAATACGAATTTCCGGACTAGTGAGTATAAATAATGTTACGGAAATCCGTTCCCTGACATTTCCGTTCGGATTGTGAGTTTTCCGGACTACCAGCGTCCGGATTATCGCGGGGTCCACTGTATTCATTTTAATGTACTGAATAACATATCCTGTGTTGTCACTAACTTTTCCTTGTATTTAACGCGTTGTCGTTTGTTGTCGTTGTCGTTTGTTGTCGTTATTAAGTGTGACCCCGATAATACACCAATTATTGTTCAAATAATGAATATCATTTATTCTCTGTCGGCGGTGGAGCATCTTTAAATATGTCCTTGTATTAATTACATAATACCTCAATTAGAAAAGACATTTCAATATCTGACTTGGTATTAGTAATTAATATCTGACTTGGTATTAGTAATTACTATCTGACTTGGTATTCAATATATCTGACTTGGTAATCAATATCTGACTTGGTATTAGTAATTACTATCTGACTTGGTATTCAATATATCTGACTTGGTGTTCAATATCTGACTTGGTATTCATATCAGTCAACAAATTTATATCATCTTTTGCTCTGTCTAATCAACAATATACCAGTTAAGGGGAGGTAACTCCAAAAAAGTTTGATATGTAGCCTCTGTCAATATACTTTATATGTATTGTGATTATGTTTCAGAATAAAAACAATAGAAAATTTAGAAACTCTGTGTAAACTAGACGTCCTGGATTTACACGGCAACCAGGTAGGTGTGGGCAACGATTCTTATTACTGGTACTTCTTACTGGATAGAAAATAATACTTAAATGGACAAAAGTCAGGATTTAGAATGAACTTTCCTTAGTGGACTAAAGTCTGAATTTAGAATGAACTTTCCTTAGTGGACTAAAGTCTGAATTTAGAATGAACTTTCCTTAGTGGACTAAAGTCTGAATTTAGAATGAACTTTCCTTAGTGGACTAAAGTCTGAATTTAGAATGAACTTTCGTTAGTGGACTAAAGTCTGAATTTAGAATGAACTTTCCTTGGTGGACTAAAGTCTGAATTTAGAATGAACTTTCCTTAGTGGACTAAAGTCTGAATTTAGAATGAACTTTCCTTGGTGGACTAAAGTCTGAATTTAGAATGAACTTTCCTTAGTGGACTAAAGTCTGAATTTAGAATGAACTTTCCTTAGAGGACTAAAGTCTGAATTTAGAATGAACTTTAGTTAGTGGACTAAAGTCTGAATTAAGAATGAACTTTACTTAATTAAAGTAAATACATTAATCAATCTTTTGATTCATTTTCCCTCTGACCTGTGTGACCTTTACTTTATACCTGACATTAATGTTACCTTGAACCTATAATAATCATTGATCTTTGACCTTAATAGATTGCTATGATTGAGAATCTAAGCCATCTATCGGAGTTAAGAGTACTAAACCTGGCGGGGAACCAGATCACCTACGTTGACAATCTGGCTGGCTTGGACTCTCTAGCGGAACTCAACCTCCGCCGTAACAGAATTAAAACGGTGGTAAGTGGAAAAAAAATGCAAACATTCTAAAGTATAAACATTCTCTCTTAGCACAATTTTGCAGTATGGTTGTTTTTTGTATTGTCCCCAGTACCTGTATTTTCATAATAATAGGTTAATTACGTACCACACAATGCTGAAGTTTCTATAACCAATGTGATTGTCATTACGAGCCTATTGTTCTGTTGTTTCAAGGTGGATGTGGACAACTTACCAAGTCTACAACGATTATTCCTCAGCTTCAATGATATCTCAAGGTAAGAAGTTACAAAAGTTACTTTACCTGAAAGTCTATGGTATGCTTAACCATACAAAAGTTACTTAACCTGAAAGTCTATGGTATGCTTAACCATGCAAAGTGGATATTAGTCAAAAGTTTGTTTAATTGTACACAAGGAATCTGGTTCAATAGTTTGCTCAAAAGTGCTTAGGAGATCTAAGAGTAAGTGGTTTGCTCAACCCTGAAAGAAATTCTGAGAGTCTATGGTTTGCTCAACCATGAAAGAAATCCTGAGAGTCAATGGTTTGCTCAACCGTGAAAGAAATCCTGAGAGTCAATGGTTTGCTCAACCGTGAAAGAAATCCTGAGAGTCCATGGTTTGCTCAACCGTGAAAGAAATCCTGAGAGTCAATGGTTTGCTCAACTGTAAAAGAAATCCTGAGAGTCAATGGTTTGTTTCTTGGAGGACTGATTTCAATAGTATCATTCTTGATAGATTGAGCAGTTTCAGAGTCAATGAGCTTTAGAAAACTTGAGTTAATAACTTGATCCTCAGTAGACATGGAATTGAGTTAATAACTTGATCCTCAGTAGACATGGAATTGCATATAAAATATAAGTTAGAAAAATTGCTCAGAAGTTTATATTTGACCCTCAACAGAATTTGTTAGCCAAGTGGATGTTGATGATTGATAAACTGCAGATTTTGGAGCTTTTCATAAATTATAATATGGTGGATCTGGCAGATCCATTAGATATTATGACCTCCGATGAGAGCCCGTAATGTGACGTACCGTTATGGTCACACTTGATGTGATTGTGTTAATTTGTGGAGTCATTAACCCTGATGTCAATACTTACTGGTATAGATTGATGTCAATACTACTGGTATAGATTGATGTCAATACTTACTGGTATAGATTGATGTCAATACTTACTGGTATAGATTGATGTCAATACTTACTGGTATAGATTGATGTCAATACTTACTGGTATAGATTGATGTCAATACTTACTGGTATAGATTGATGTCAATACTTACTGGTATAGATTGATGTCAATACTTACTGGTATAGATTGATGTCAATACTTACTGGTATAGATTGATGTCAATACTTACTGGTATAGATTGATGTCAATACTTACTGGTATAGATTGATGTCAATACTTATTGGTATAGATTGATGTCAATACTTACTGGTATAGATTGATGTCAATACTTACTGGTATAGATTGATGTCAATACTAACTGGTATAGATTGATGTCAATACTTACTGGTATAGATTGATGTCAATACTTACTGGTATAGATTGATGTCAATACTTACTGGTATAGATTGATGTCAATACTTACTGGTATAGATTGATGTCAATACTTACTGGTATAGATTGATGTCAATACTTACTGGTATAGATTCACTTGTCTGAGGTGTCGATTACAACGGTAAACAATACCATTGTCCAGCTGTTTGTACAGTAAATACACAGAATGTATGTGGTGGATTGATCAAGTACATAGACAAGTGTTAAAAGCACGTATAATAACACAGAATGTCTAAGTATTCAAACAAACAGAAGATAATTAACATGAAATATTGGCTTCTATGACTTAGTACAGAACTTACTGTTAGACGTGCTACCTAACTTTATGTCAGCTTACAAAGTCTTCAGCCTTGGGTGGAGATGTTAGGAGCAACGGTTTAAAGTTACATGCGCTGAGCAACAGTTTTGGTCTGTACTGTTGGTCAGTTTAGGCCTATGGTTCCTTATCCATCATTCTTTGCTCGCTAGCTTTGATTCAAACTGCTCCAGTACTTAACTTCATTTTGCATTTTTTGTACACATTGATATTTATTCCAGCCTTAAAACACTAATGTAGATATGTGGATACAGAGATAAAGTTTGATAAAGGCAGAAAACTGGGCAATTACTTCTTTTTGTTCGTTAAAGTCCTATCCACCGACTACATAGAAACCATGTTGTTATATATACTCACTTTATATAGGACAAGAAATCTGACCAAAAAAAAGTGTTTGTTAAATATTCAACCATGACATTAATTTGGAAAAACCTGTATCATAAACAAAATGTAGTCCCATTTTTAACAAACCACTATTCAGCACTTGTAAATACATCAATTTCTGTCTGATGCAAATTGTTGTTGAATGCTAGCTAAAGTTCTTCAGTAGTTATCGACGGGTACATTTTGTAGATGTCATAACAAAGATAATGTTTACTTTTCTTGTGTTATGAAGTGTAAAGAAAGTGCTCGTAATATTGGTTTAATGAATAATAAATTTATCATTAACTAAAATACAATTGTGGTTCTCTATAGAGTCATGAATAAACATTTAAAAGGAGGTTAATGTACGAGTTTCCTGATCAATTCTGTACAGCACCTGTTCCTGGGGGGTACAGGAGGAAACAGACCGGAGACTATAAAGGGGACAGATACTTCAATTATTGATAGACTTTTACTTAAACAATCATTGACATCATGTGACTTTGATGTCGAGGGATTGCAGTTTTTCTTTGTTTCTATATTTTTAGAAAAGTTATAGAGTTATTATTGTAGCTCCTGGTAATGAGGCTACCTTCTATAGATTTTGGTTTTATAACATTTATTGTTAAACAGATTATTATATTTTATTTTTTATTTTTTTTTAAGCTTTATTGATAATCATAATAAGATATAAGAGTTTTTTGGAGCCAGAACCTTGTACCCTATTAAAACTGTGTCATACATTATTACACCCGGCTGTATGGAATTTTAATTGACTTTTCAAAGTTTCTTTTGTATTTCAGTATGTTTCTTTCCGTAGTTTAATTTTGCCCATCATATGTACCTATATAAATTTAAAAAAATAATTAATTGATATTATTGATATCTGTATTTAATTTTCGACCTTTTAACTGTTAAGATGTAGCCTACCGGTACTCAGACATATGAATATAATTACGACTTGTAATGTCCAATATTTATTTATCTTCTTTGTCTACAATATGTATAGGTTTTGTGGAGTGACTTTTATTCAGCTTTGTGTTTGGAATATACACATTACCTTGTAGGCTATAACTATCAGGACAATTACATGTAAATAATAAGTCATTCTAATGACTCAGACAGAATTACCTACAGAAGAAAAGGACACTTTCTTGTTTAGGTATGTCGGTAAACCGCTGTAGTCATTTTTAATAAGTATTATAAGTGTATATACTGGCAGTGAAAAGGTGTTACAACGGTGTGTATGAAATTTATAGGTATATTTATATAAGGGTATAAGCCTGTCCGCGGTGGGCTGTACCTGTACTGTCACTTGTATGAAGAGATAGTATTACTCTTAGGTACTCGTGTGTGTGTGTGTAATCGGAATCGACACTCAATTGATCCATAATTGTCATCAGATATGGATTACAACATGCGGGAGACTATGACCAACTTAAAACATTCTTATGACCTGGATGTTGGGGAAACTCATCGTGAATAATCTATATTTCTAAGATATGTTTGTAATCAATGAACAAAGTTTGAACAAGTTCTGTTGCTGAAAACAATGTGTGATCTTTGTTAAGAAAATGGATTAATTGTGGATATATAAGGGAATGAAAACCGACAGTGTTGGAACACTTCTACACGATATCCAACGCAGATATTTCTATGATTCAAAGCAAAAAAATCTTTTCTCAGTATGAAGCTTTCATTTGGATCGTTAAAACTTCATCAGTGCAGCAAGTAGAATAATTGTGTAAATTCACCATGTGATACACGACATGGAAGTTGTATACAGTCACAACATATAGTGTGTAGGACAACATGTTCAGGAATCGGTCTGGACTTCATCTGTCCAGGTCATCTTCAAAGGTATGGTCAGCTCGGACCATTCAGTCAACGGTCAGCAGACAAGAAAGGGTGATTCCATGTGCCAGGTAAGGGACGTGATTGTATACAATAGACAAGGTCAAGTAGAAAATTAATGTCATGAAATGTCTATCTATACAGTTTTAATGGGTGAGCCATGGAGAAAAAATGATTAGACAAGTTTCTATTGCTTTGTATTAATTAAATGATTTCTATAGTGATGGAATGAGCATTATCAACAAGCACTCTGTAAAATAGTGATAGAATAAGCACTCTGTAAAATAGTGATGGAACAAGCACTCTGTAAAATAGTGATGGAACAAGCTCTCTGTAAAATAGTGATGGAACAAGCACTCTGTAAAATAGTGATGGAACAAGCACTCTGTAAAATAGTGATGGAACAAGCACTCTGTAAAATAGTGATGGAACAAGCACTCTGTAAAATAGTGATGGAACAAGCTCTCTGTAAAATAGTGATGGAATAAGCACTCTGTAAAATAGTGATGGAACAAGCACTCTGTAAAATAGTGATGGAACAAGCACTCTGTAAAATAGTGATGGAACAAGCACTCTGTAAAATAGTGATGGAACAAGCACTCTGTAAAATAGTGATAGAACAAGCACTCTGTAAAATAGTGATGGAACAAGCACTCTGTAAAATAGTGATGGAACAAGCTCTCTGTAAAATAGTGATGGAATAAGCACTCTGTAAAATAGTGATGGAACAAGCACTCTGTAAAATAGTGATGGAACAAGCACTGTGTAAAATAGTGATGGAACAAGCACTCTGTAAAATAGTGATGGAACAAGCACTCTGTAAAATAGTGATGGAACAAGCACTCTGTAAAATAGTGATGGAACAAGCTCTCTGTAAAATAGTGATGGAACAAGCACTCTGTAAAATAGTGATGGAACAAGCACTGTGTAAAATAGTGATGGAACAAGCACTCTGTAAAATAGTGATGGAACAAGCACTCTGTAAAATAGTGATGGAACAAGCACTCTGTAAAATAGTGATGGAACAAGCACGGTGTAAAATAGTGATGGAATAAGCACTCTGTAAAATAGTGATGGAACAAGCACTCTGTAAAATAGTGATGGAACAAGCACGGTGTAAAATAGTGATGGAATAAGCACTCTGTAAAATAGTGATGGAATAAGCACTGTAAAGTAGTGATGGAACAAGCACTCTGTAAAATAGTGATGGAATAAGCACTGTAAAGTAGTGATGGAACAAGCACTGTTAAGTAGTGATGGAACAAGCACTTTGTAAAATAGTGATGGAACAAGCACTCTGTAAAATAGTGATGGAACAAGCACTCTGTAAAATAGTGATGGAATAAGCACTGTAAAGTAGTGATGGAACAAGCACTCTGTAAAATAGTGATGGAACAAGCACTCTGTAAAATAGTGATGGAACAAGCACTCTGTAAAATAGTGATGGAACAAGCACTCTGTAAAATAGTGATGGAACAAGCACTCTATGAAAATAGTGATGGAACAAGCACTCTGTAAAATAGTGATGGAACAAGCACTCTGTAAAATACTGATGGAACAAGCTCTCTGTAAAATACTGATGGAACAAGCACTCTGTAAAATAGTGATGGAACAAGCACTCTGTAAAATAGTGATGGAACAAGCACTCTGTAAAATAGTGATGGAACAAGCACTCTGTAAAATAGTGATAGAACAAGCACTCTGTAAAAATAGTGATGGAACAAGCACTCTGTAAAATAGTGATGGAACAAGCTCTCTGTAAAATAGTGATGGAACAAGCACTCTGTAAAATAGTGATGGAACAAGCACTCTGTAAAATAGTGATAGAACAAGCACTCTGTAAAATAGTGATAGAACAAGCACTCTGTAAAATAGTGATGGAACAAGCACTCTGTAAAATAGTGAAAGAACAAGCATGGTGTAAAATAGTGATGGAACAAGCACTCTGTAAAATAGCGATGGAACAAGCACTCTGTAAAATAGTGATGGAACAAGCACTCTGTAAAATAGTGATGGAATAAGCACTGTAAAATAGTGATGGAACAAGCACTCTGTAAAATAGTGATGGAACAAGCACTGTGTAAAATAGTGATGGAACAAGCACTCTGTAAAATAGTGATGGAACAAGCACTCTGTAAAATAGTGATGGAATAAGCACTCTGTAAAATAGTGATGGAACAAGCACTCTGTAAAATAGTGATGGAACAAGCACTGTGTAAAATAGTGATGGAACAAGCACTCTGTAAAATAGTGATGGAACAAGCTCTCTGTAAAATAGTGATGGAACAAGCACTCTGTAAAATAGTGATGGAACAAGCACGGTGTAAAATAGTGATGGAACAAGCACTCTGTAAAATAGTGATGGAACAAGCACTCTGTAAAATAGTGATGGAACAAGCACTCTGTAAAATAGTGATGGAACAAGCACTCTGTAAAATAGTGATGGAACAAGCACTCTGTAAAATAGTGATGGAACAAGCACTCTGTAAAATAGTGATAGAACAAGCACGGTGTAAAATAGTGATGGAATAAGCACTCTGTAAAATAGTGATGGAATAAGCACTGTGTAAAATAGTGATGGAACAAGCACTCTGTAAAATAGTGATGGAACAAGCACTCTGTAAAATAGTGATGGAACAAGCACTCTGTAAAATAGTGATGGAACAAGCACTCTGTAAAATAGTGATGGAATAAGCACTGTAAAGTAGTGATGGAACAAGCACTCTGTAAAATAGTGATGGAACAAGCACTCTGTAAAATAGTGATGGAACAAGCACTCTGTAAAATAGTGATGGAACAAGCACGGTGTAAAATAGTGATGGAACAAGCACTCTGTAAAATAGTGATGGAACAAGCACTCTGTAAAATAGTGATGGAACAAGCACTCTGTAAAATAGTGATGGAACAAGCACTCTGTAAAATAGTGATGGAACAAGCACTCTGTAAAATAGTGATGGAACAAGCACTCTATGAAGTAACAATGAAATGAGCACCTTTATGGTGACCACCAGATTACCACCATCACTGTTATATAATGATAAGTGTCAGACTTGTGGTAGATAAAAAGTTACGATTAAGTGGCCATACGGTGTTCTCAAATAGAGATAGGTTCTATCAGTAAATTTCAATGCACTATATAAATCAAAGACTTTAAAAGCACTCGGTAAGAGAGATAAATTACACCTGTATATTTTCTTTGTCAGAATTTTAGGATCACCAGGTACATCATTGAATGGGTAAAAAACTTCTTCATTTAGAATTAATGCTTTAAACAGTCAATACAAAGTAATTTATCAAATTACTGTCATCTAATTTGGTTACCTGTAAAATTAATCATCTCAGAATATTGGCTGAAACTCCATATGTTTGAAATTAGACTTTGACAATTGCTTTGAAGAATATTTCAAAATATGAATCATTCAGCTACAATTAAAAAGGTTCAAAATGTGTTAATGGTAAATTAGAACCTTCGAGTTGATGGCCCACATTTTAAAACTAAATTAAATTAATGTTTTTGAGATCATAATAATGTATATTTTAGCATTAGACGTTTTATATCACTGTAGTAGACCTCTGTTATTCCTACTTATGTGGATACTCGCACAGTAAAACCTGCCAACTGACCACTGACTATAACGACTAAAATCTGACCAAGTCTGATGGGCCAGTGTAGTAAAACTGACTCTATAGATCATTGGCTATAACAACATCCTGTATAATACGACAGAGTCTGTGTTAATGGTGACATGGGCCAGTGTAATGAAACTGACTCTATAGATCATTGGCTATAACGACATCCTGTATTATCTGACAGAGTCCGTGTGAATAGTGACATGGGCCAGTGTACTGAAACTGACTCTATAGATCATTGGCTATAACGACATCCTGTATTATCTGACAGAGTCCGTGTGAATAGTGACATGGGCCAGTGTACTGAAACTGACTCTATAGATCATTGGCTATAACGACATCCTGTATAATACGACAGAGTCTGTGTTAATGGTGACATGGGCCAGTGTAATGAAACTGACTCTATAGATCATTGGCTATAACAACATCCTGTATTATCTGACAGAGTCCGTGTGAATGGTGACATGGGCCAGTGTACTGAAACTGACTCTATAGATCATTGGCTATAACGACATCCTGTATTATCTGACAGAGTCCGTGTTAATGGTGACATGGGCCAGTGTAATGAAACTGACTCTATAGATCATTGGCTATAATGATATCTTGTATAATACGACAGAGTCCGTGTGAATAGTGACATGGGCCAGTGTACTGAAACTGACTCTATAGATCATTGGCTATAACGACATCCTGTATTATCTGACAGAGTCCGTGTGAATAGTGACATGGGCCAGTGTACTGAAACTGACTCTATAGATCATTGGCTATAACGACATCCTGTATTATCTGACAGAGTCCGTGTGAATAGTGACATGGGCCAGTGTACTGAAACTGACTCTATAGATCATTGGCTATAACGACATCCTGTATTATCTGACAGAGTCCGTGTGAATAGTGACATGGGCCAGTGTACTGAAACTGACTCTATAGATCATTGGCTTTAACGACATCCTGTATTATCTGACAGAGTCCGTGTGAATAGTGACATGGGCCAGTGTACTGAAACTGACTCTATAGATCATTGGCTATAACGACATCCTGTATTATCTGACAGAGTCCGTGTGAATAGTGACATGGGCCAGTGTACTGAAACTGACTCTATAGATCATTGGCTATAACGACATCCTGTATAATACGTCCGAGTCTGTGTTAATGGTGACATGGGCCAGTGTACTGAAACTGACTCTATAGATCATTAGCTATAACGACATCCTGTATTATCTGACAGAGTCCATGTGAATGGTGACATGGGCCAGTGTAATGAAACTGACTCTATAGATCATTGGCTATAACAACATCCTGTATTATCTGACAGAGTCTGTGTTAATGGTGACATGGGCCAGTGTAATGAAACTGACTCTATAGATCATTGGCTATAACGACATCCTGTATTATCTGACAGAGTCCGTGTGAATAGTGACATGGGCCAGTGTACTGAAACTGACTCTATAGATCATTGGCTATAACGACATCCTGTATTATCTGACAGAGTCCGTGTGAATAGTGACATGGGCCAGTGTACTGAAACTGACTCTATAGATCATTAGCTATAACGACATCCTGTATTATACGACCGAGTCTGTGTGAATACTGAAACTGATCTATAGATGATTGGCTATAGCGACATCCTCTAAAATCAGACCTTATTTATCATAAAGGTGACATTGTCAAAAGTTTATACTGAGTACATGTTACTGACCAATGACTCTTATGACATCCTGTATTGTGAGTCAGGCCAAATCTTGCTGTAGAATCTGACCATATCCATAAAATGATGTCATGGTCTTATGACTTCTGACTTCTCTTACAATTGACTGACTGTCTTTAACTGGTATCAACATATTTGTATCACATGAGAATTTTGTGTTGTATCACACCTGTTTCTTGTATGTAGAGATTTTGATAAAGCAGGATTTCTATAGCATTCACACTTAATCTTATGGAATATTCTCTGTCCTTCCGATAGCCCCACAACTAGAAGAGCAATTGAGACATATTGGTTTTTACTGAAATTCTAATTAAAGATGTCTTTTTAGAAGTAGGAGAATTATCTAGGTATGTATGAATTACTACACAGTGAATGTTAAAGGGATTGGGCCAAATAAAGTTCTCTGAGGAAATCTGATCAGAGGAAATCTCATAGTACTGTTACATTTAAAAACAACATTTAGTTTTTGTTTGGTAGAACTGAAAAAAAATCAATTTTGAGTTGTTTGTGTTTTCATTCCTTTATATCATCTCTGTTTTGTAAACTTTGAAATGAATGAAATTTAAATCGTTATGGGTAAACATGGAAGTGAAAGCTAAATTTGCTCTTATTAGCTGTCAATACGTCCATCAATGATCAAACTGGCAGCTCAATAACCACAACAGCCTGTGTACACCAAAAATAGGCAGAGGTTATCTATAGAGGTCACAGGACTTGTAACAAGATGTTGGGGGTTAAGACTTGGAGGGATTGGATATATTGACAGCTATCTATAATATAGATCTGTACAAACACTGATATATCACAGGCTCAATGACGGGGCGGAACCAAACCCATCGTGTCCAATATAGTGACAGGTTTATATTGAATTTGGTCGAGTAGGGAGAGTGAATTAAATCAGCTGGTCTATTGTTAGGGTATTGACATTAACATTACTGGTATTACATCATTATCTATTTAGTGGTAGATTTTCTGTTATCTGTAAAAAGGTGGATCTTTTCACTTTGATAAAAAGTTTGGTAATCAATTTCGTTATTGGTTATAAGTTTCAATCAATGTTTCCAAATTCATTAACCGATTTTCTGGGAACTATTTCTTGCATTGAGTACAGATATATCTGATGAATTTCAGGGCAGCTAGTTTATGAACCAAATTCTGATCTATCCGCTATACATTTGATGGGAGCCACTTCCTGAACCAAGTTCCAAGCCATCTCCTATTCATTTTCAGGGGAGGTAACTAACCAAGTTTTAAGCTAACCTCCTTTACATTTAATGGGAGGCATGTCTCCTATACAGATTGGCATTTATAATTCTTTCTAATTACTGCACTACCAAAAGAGGCTTCTTTCAGGGTGTTATTTTGGAGCCTTTATCTTTCTAAAACAAAAATTTAATTTTTCTTTGACATGTACAATAAGATTAACTGTAGAAATTTCTGTATAGTTTCCTTGTGTTTCAAATCCATTTCATCTCCTTGTAAACAATGCTATCATTCATTGACATAAAAACTTTGGAAACTTTTTTTTATAAAATTGAAAGCAGCTCATACTAGTTGACACATAGACATTTGTTGTACTGAAATAAACAAAGAGCTTATTTAGGCTCTGTTTAGTGCTTGTTTGTCCATAGATTTAAATATTTAAAAATAAATTTACAAGTTGATTGAAATACATGTATATTAAACCTGATATCTACATCAATGAATGCTTGGCCGTGTCCGACAGTTGAAAACCAACTATTTCTATATGTGGTAGTTAACCTTGATGTAAATGTCCAATTGGTTCTGCTCAGTCTTTAGCCAATCCAATAATTAAGACCAGTTTCAGGAACTTTGATTTGTAAATTTTCATACATAATGAGTATCATACCAAGTTGTGCATCTTTCCTTTTCTTACTTGAACAAACATTCCTGAATTGAAGTGGAGAGATTATTGTATCATGTACCTGTGGATGGCCTTGTCATGGAATGGAGAGGGGGGTGGAAAGGGGGTGAGGGCAAAATAATGTCACCCACGACGACCGTTCTGACGACCGTCTGTCTGTCTCATCCCATCCTGTCCTGTTCTACTTATAGATATATAGAGGGCATTGATAGACATTTTCTAGTTTATCAGGAATTCTTTGAGTTAACTTTCTCAGTGGATTTTAAACTTTGTGATGAAATCATTATGACCTGGAAGTACTAGACTAGGCTAGCATGAACTTTGTCAGTTTTTACAAAAAGGCAATCCTATTAAGAAATTAAATTATCAGGCTTTGACTTTGAACTGTAGTCGGAATTTCTATTTCAAAATCTTTATTTAATCCTGAAGAGATTTAGTATGTATAATTGAATGGTATGATTCAGATATTAATCAGTGTTGGGGTCAATGTTAGCCTTGACTGATTATTAGAGAATTTTAGCCAGATCTGGATAATTACCTATATGATTAGAGACATTTTTTAAACATTTGATATTCATATAACTTAAAAAGTAAAAAATGTGTACTTGGTTTCATTGTAAATATTAAGTTTTATATGTGTATACATGTAGTTAAATGACACGATAATTGATAATGAGGACTAATTATAAAATTCCACTTCCCATGTCTCAGGAAAGTCTTCAATGAAATAGTGTGATTAACATAGGGACTACATGTGTATATCTTTGTGTTATTATCAGTGTTTATGAAGGGCGTTTCATATGTTGGTAAATGTATTCAAGGGAGAACACTCCGTTCAATATACTGAGCTCTGGAAAGACTGGACTCCTGATAGGGGGAGATAACTCTGTTCACTATACTGAGCACTGTGTCAGGAAGACCTGTACTGGATTCCTGGTAAAGGGAGATAACTCTGTCAGTCATAATTGGTTCTAGGCTTTAACTGAGCTCTCAATCAAATTGGAAAACTTAAAGTGATGCATTCTGGCCTTGGTCACAGGAGATCAGTTTTTTTTGTCTGCTAATTGTTTTAAATGTTAGATTGTGGCAATTTGTTTAATACAAAAATGATTTTACTGACAAATAGATATTTAATATAACAAAGTTTTTCTAAAACCACAAAACAATTGTATCAAACATGATTTTATATGTGTAAATGAGGTAAGATGGCAGCGTTTTAGATCTATAATTATATATCTGCATTAAACGTACGATATCCTTGATTACTCTGTAATACAATAGGTCTAGGTATTATACAAACTTGTGTCCTCGATGAATACTACCCTATGACCAGGATTGTACTGGTATATTGAACGGTGTCATCATTGAGTGGAGGCCGTGATATTTGATATAACAGATGGGCTCGGGGTCTGTGTTTTAGTATAGACAGATAGACACACACACAACACCTGTTTCACGGGTCATCAGGTGATTTGACCTGAAATTCTGTCATTTAAATATTTTGTATTGTTTAAAAGATAGATCAGTAGAATTTTTAGGACCTTTTATTAATTAATTCATGATGACTGATTAGCTTTAATATGATTGTATTTTAACCTTGGAAGATAGAATTTAATGTTATAGTCCCTATTTATTTATATACTGTACAAACCACAGCTATAGAACTATTTTTGTTTAACTCCAGGACTAATTAAGTCCCTGACATGCTGAAGAACTTTTGCTGTAGAATCTACCTTAAATTTATACCATTATTGCTGTTTAGTAGTAGACAAGAAAATTCTGATGACAACTTTATATTCATGTATTCAACTGGGACCTACCCCCGATCAGCCGCTTTATCCGCCATTTCTGGCCCATTTTACAAATTACATTCCCCACCATTTTCCCCCTCCCTCCAATTCTTGCAACCCGCAACGGAAAAAAACTTTCCAACTTCCTTGTCAGGGCTAACTTCCAACCCGACACCATACCCAGGCCTACATACATCAATCCAGTCACCGACTGCAACCTACCGAATTGCAAAACCTGTAACTTGATGACCAAATCCAAAATTTTCGTCAGCACCTTTACTGGCCTCCAATACCGCACATTCCTCCGCGGACACTGTACCACTAGGAATGTCATCTACCTCATCACTTGCAAAACGTGCAAAAAACAATACATTGGCGAAACTAAAAGACAGCTCAAAATTTGCATCAGTGAGCACCTTAGGGACATCATCAAACACAGGGACACACCAGTTGCCCACCACTTTAACCTTCGTGGACACGATCACTCATGTCTTCGATGTCAGATCATCGAGATTATTAAATCAGACCCTGATTCCCCATCCTCTACAAATATCAGAAGAGGAAGAGAACACCACTGGATACACCAGTTACATACATTAGATCCTGTCGGGATCAATGCCTTCGGATAAAACTGGGATCCCAGTCATTTCACTTACTTCATATTCATGCATACAATACTTTACATATCATCGTTATTTTAAACATATTCATGAATGCATTAATTCACTTGCACTTACTGACAATCATAAATTAGTACTTCTTTTACAACTATTCACGAAACATTTGCAAATTTACACAAAAATTATATCTTGTGAAAATAAAGTCACTGGTATTCAGTTTTGTTTCCTCTCAGTGTAATAGATATTTATATTTTTGAAGTTTTAACAAACTTTTCCTCCAAGTTCAGCAAACACATTGAGGGTTTGACAACCTTGTATAAACCAAATTGTGGGTTTGACAACCTTATATAAACCACATTGAGGGTTTGACAACCTTATATAAACCACATTGAGAGTTTGACAACCTTATATAAACCACATTGAGGGTTTGACAACCTTATAAAAACCTCATTGAGGGTTTGACAGCCTTATATAAACCACATTGAGGGTTTGACAACCGTACATAAACCACATTGAGGGTTTGACAACCTTATATAAAAAAACGTTGAAGGTTTGACAACCTTATATAAACCACATTGAGGGTTTGACAACCTTATATAAACCACATTGAGGGTTTGACAACCTTATATAAACCATGTTGAGGGTTTGACAACCTTATATAAACCACATTGAAGGTTTGACAACCTTATATAAACCACATTTTGAGGGTTTGACAACCTTATATAAACCACATTGAGGGTTTGACAACCTTATATAAACCACATTGAGGGTTTGACAACCTTATATAAACCACATTCAGGGTTTGACAACCTTATATAAACCACATTGAGGGTTTGACAACCTTATATAAACCACATTGAGGGTTTGACAACCTTATATAAACCACATTGAGGGTTTGACAACCTTATATAAACCACATTGAGGGTTTGACAACCTTATATAAACCACATTGAGGGTTTGACAACCTTATATAAACCACATTGAGGGTTTGACAACCTTATATAAACCACATTGAGGGTTTGACAACCTTATATAAACCACATTGAGGGTTTGACAACCTTATATAAACCACATTGAGGGTTTGACAACCTTATATAAACCACATTGAGGGTTTGACAACCTTATATAAACCACATTCAGGGTTTGACAACCTTATATAAACCACATTGAGGGTTTGACAACCTTATATAAACCACAATTAGGGTTTGACAACCTTATATAAACCACATTGAGGTTTGACAACCTTATATAAACCACATTAGGGTTTGACAACCT
This sequence comes from Argopecten irradians, assembly GCF_041381155.1. Classification (NCBI taxonomy): domain Eukaryota; kingdom Metazoa; phylum Mollusca; class Bivalvia; order Pectinida; family Pectinidae; genus Argopecten; species Argopecten irradians. Next base: position 1,437,247 of record NC_091143.1, on the reverse strand, counting down.
TATATAAACCACATTGAGGGTTTGACAACCTTATATAAACCACATTGAGGGTTTGACAACCTTATATAAACCACATTGAGGGTTTGACAACCTTATATAAACCACATTGAGGGTTTGACAACCTTATATAAACCACATTGAGGGTTTGACAACCTTATATAAACCACATTGAGGGTTTGACAACCTTATATAAACCACATTGAGGGTTTGACAACCTTATATAAACCACATTGAGGGTTTGACAACCTTATATAAACCACATTGAAGGTTTGACAACCTTATATAAACCACATTGAGGATTTGACAACTTTATATAAACCACATTTAGGGATTGACAGCCTTATATAAACCACATTTAGGGTTTGACAACCTTATATAAACCACATTGAGGGTTTGACAACCTTATATAAACCACATTGAAGGTTTGACAACCTTATATAAACCAAATTGAGGGTTTGACAACCTTATATAAACCACATTCAGGGTTTGACAACCTTATATAAACCACATTGAGGGTTTGACAACCTTATATAAACCACATTGAGGGTTTGACAACCTTATATAAACCACATTGAGGGTTTGACAACCTTATATAAACCACATTGAGGGTTTGACAACCTTATATAAACCACTAACAACCTTAATAAACACATTGAGGGTTTGACAACCTTATATAAACCACATTGAGGGTTTGACAACCTTATATAAACCACATTCAGGGTTTGACAACCTTATATAAACCACATTGAGAGTTTGACAACCTTATATAAACCACAATTAGGGTTTGACAACCTTATATAAACCACATTGAGGGTTTGACAACCTTATATAAACCACATTGAGGATTTGACAACCTTATATAAACCACATTGAGGGTTTGACAACCTTATATAAACCACATTGAGGGTTTGACAACCTTATATAAACTACATTGAGGGTTTGACAACCTTATATAAACCACATTTAGGGTTTGACAACCTTATATAAACTGTAAGACTATATATGTTTTGTATAATGCAGATGTATTTAATAAGTACAGACTATTATCTATATTATCATTGATAGTTTGAATTATTATCTGATTCAATCTTTAAATTCAATTTCAAAATTTAAAGAAACTGATCTGACAATAGCATTAATTTCCAAAAACATCACTTTTCTTTCAGGCAACAATTTTGGCTTCTACGAAACCATGTCCAGTTTAAGTTTTTTTCTTATCATTTTTTGAATTTCATGAAATTCATTTCAGAAAAAGAATATTTGCCGGTACCATTATGTGTAAAAAGTCCTGATGTTTTGTACAATGTCTGTACAGGTTGAGGTTCGCTTGTATTCTATAATATTGTTATTATATTGTCCCATGATCATTTCGATAAATCGGTCTTCAATTCATCTTTGACCTTAATAAATAGTGTCATTCAGGGCAAAATTTGTTGGACTAGATTTAACATCAACAGTATAATTTGGATATGTTAATTTTTTATCCTGTTTCAAATGAATAAAAATGTCGCTTTGTTGACAGTTACTCACCTTGAAGTTTGCAATAAATTGGACCCTTCATTTTTTTGAATGAAAGAAGTCTCAAGATTTAAAATGCATAGATTATAGCTGATTGTAGCATACTTGTAAAGTTGACACTGACAGTAAATATCAGAATGTTTTTCTGTGTTTTTTTTTATAAATTATATTTAACCATATCAAAGAGCTTGGTTGAGTTGTAGAACAGCTATGGTGTAAATAATCCACCATGCTGTTTGCCACAGTGAATAGCGCCAGCTCAATCAGATTTATGCTTTATATCAAAGATATACAGTTAATGAATTCTATAGATCTTTTAAATCGGTAAAAAAACCCAGACATCTCAGCTCAGAGAAGTAGAATGCTGTAGTTCATCACTCGTGAACAGACTTCACTCCGGAGAATTCATGTTATGTGGATTAAATTGACACTGCCCGGACTTTATAGAACTCGTATGTACTGGTGGGTTTGATTACATGGATAATAACAAGTCTATTGTTTATCACTGACAGCAAATTGGTCAATTTGGTAACTGGTTTTGAACGAGATCTTTATTGAAGAAATATGACAACTCAGCTTTCTAGATGGGACCTTTTCTTATTTTTAAAACTGACAATGGATTTAACACGTTATTTTCATCTCAAGGTTTACAATTCCTGTTAAATTGGACTATTTGGGTGTAAACTAGTCCTTCAATAGACAACTGATCTGTGGGTAACTGTAGGTACATGTACACCATAATTTGTACCTATTATTTGAAGACAGCTGTATGTTTATAAAAGGGTACTGCAGATGTCAGATGTAGGAATTCTGTACAACGATTCTCATGGGTAACCATTCCTTCATACTTCAAACTGGATATCTACTGGCCTATTGTCGGTCCAGTGAAATGTTTCTCAGTGACAGTGTTTTAACATGGAATGGAGAGTATTTTTGAAACTGACAAACATTTATAAAAATTGTGTATTGAAAGTGGTAATGAAGCTATTGTCCTTTCTAGTTATTTACACTGCAAAGTAAATTTACTAATGGGACATGTAGTGTGTTTGTCTTCACTTAGACACTGGGAAATACTCACTGGTCGGACCCATCTGTGTGGACTATTATTAGGGACAAAGCTAAATGGGATAGATTTTATCTCATTGTAAGGGACCTTTTATTCTTCGTAAGAAATTATTGGAAAATGATTTTGTTATCACAATGCTGAGATGATGTTATAACCAGGTGATGATTTTGTCAGCTTGATTTCATTTCTTTAAATTACCAAAGGAAACTTATAATCTGTATGCATGCAAATGGAAATAAAATTGTGCCGTAGAATTTCCTGAAATCAGGTTTAAACAATTTTGTGGATTTGCTTGTCAATTGATTATATGTATAAGGTGTGTATAGTGAGTGACATGGCTGACTTTACACCATGATTTAACTAATGACATTCTAATGCTCAGATAATGCGGAGAGCCATTAGAAGGTTATTGATCACCTAACCGTTTGTAATGGATAGGGTATTACATTAGGTGATCAAAGATGAAAGGATTTAGATGATACCCATATCAAAATGTAAAGGATATTGTGGATATCAACTTGAATTGTCCACAATTTGTGTTCATAACTTCAGAACTTTGATATTTGTGTCCAACTTCTCTGATATTTGGGATAGAGTTATGGAGCCTAAGCACCTCCCAACTGGATTGGAGAAAAATAAGAAATATTTCCAGATGAAGTTTCACCGTATTGCTGACATGTAAGTATTGGATGATGGTTACTGGCCATGGCCTCACACTAACTTCCATTTCAGTTCGTTGTTTTCAAAACATATGCACAGATGGGATATCTAATATCTGGTACTTAAATTTTGTTCTTTCATTTTCTATTATAATGAAAATAATGAATCATACAGTGTTAGGATCTGAATATAATACAATTTACATTCTCACTCCACACTCTGTGTCACATGGAGGATTTGACAGCAGCAGAGTTATGTCCCTGTATGTCTGGTGATTATGTCAGTAATGTCAGAAACTCACTTTTAATATCAGAGTTACCTGAGTTATGTCCCCTGTAATGTCAGAAACTCACTTGTAATATCAGAGTTACCCTGAGTTATGTCCCCTGTAATGTCAGAAACTCACTTGTAATATCAGAGTTACCCTGAGTTATGTCCCCTGTAATGTCAGAAACTCACTTGTAATATCAGAGTTACCCTGAGTTATGTCCCCTGTAATGTCAGAAACTCACTTGTAATATCAGAGTTACCCTGAGTTATGTCCCCTGTAATGTCAGAAACTCACTTGTAATATCAGAGTTACCCTGAGTTATGTCCCCTGTAATGTCAGAAACTCACTTGTAATATCAGAGTTACCCTGAGTTATGTCCCCTGTAATGTCAGAAACTCACTTGTAATATCAGAGTTACCCTGAGTTATGTCCCCTGTAATGTCAGAAACTCACTTGTAATATCAGAGTTATCCTGAGTTATGTCCCCTGTAATGTCAGAAACTCACTTGTAATATCAGAGTTACCCTGAGTTATGTCCCCTGTAATGTCAGAAACTCACTTGTAATATCAGAGTTACCTGAGTTATGTCCCCTGTAATGTCAGAAACTCACTTGTAATATCAGAGTTACCCTGAGTTATGTCCCCTGTAATGTCAGAAACTCACTTGTAATATCAGAGTTACCTGAGTTATGTCCCCTGTAATGTCAGAAACTCACTTGTAATATCAGAGTTACCTGAGTTATGTCCCCTGTAATGTCAGAAACTCACTTGTAATATCAGAGTTACCCTGAGTTATGTCCCCTGTAATGTCAGAAACTCACTTGTAATATCAGAGTTACCCTGAGTTATGTCCCCTGTAATGTCAGAAACTCACTTGTAATATCAGAGTTACCCTGAGTTATGTCCCCTGTAATGTCAGAAACTCACTTGTAATATCAGAGTTACCCTGAGTTATGTCCCCTGTAATGTCAGAAACTCACTTGTAATATCAGAGTTACCCTGAGTTATGTCTCCTGTAATGTCAGAAACTCATTTGTAATATCAGAGTTACCCTGAGTTATGTCCCCTGTAATGTCAGAAACTCAATTGTAATATCAGAGTTACCTGAGTTATGTCCCCTGTAATGTCAGAAACTCACTTGTAATATCAGAGTTACCCTGAGTTATGTCCCCTGTAATGTCAGAAACTCACTTGTAATATCAGAGTTACCCTGAGTTATGTCCCCTGTAATGTCAGAAACTCACTTGTAATATCAGAGTTACCCTGAGTTATGTCCCCTGTAATGTCAGAAACTCACTTGTAATATCAGAGTTACCTGAGTTATGTCCCCTGTAATGTCAGAAACTCACTTGTAATATCAGAGTTACCCTGAGTTATGTCCCCTGTAATGTCAGAAACTCACTTGTAATATCAGAGTTACCTGAGTTATGTCCCCTGTAATGTCAGAAACTCACTTGTAATATCAGAGTTACCTGAGTTATGTCCCCTGTAATGTCAGAAACTCACACTTGTAATGTATCAGAGTTACCTGAGTTATGTCCCCTGTAATGTCAGAAACTCACTTGTAATATCAGAGTTACCCTGAGTTATGTCCCCTGTAATGTCAGAAACTCACTTGTAATATCAGAGTTACCCTGAGTTTATGTCCCCTGTAATGTCAGAAACTCACTTGTAATATCAGAGTTACCCTGAGTTATGTCCCCTGTAATGTCAGAAACTCACTTGTAATATCAGAGTTACCCTGAGTTATGTCCCCTGTAATGTCAGAAACTCACTTGTAATATCAGAGTTACCCTGAGTTATGTCCCCTGTAATGTCAGAAACTCACTTGTAATATCAGAGTTACCCTGAGTTATGTCCCCTGTAATGTCAGAAACTCACTTGTAATATCAGAGTTACCTGAGTTATGTCCCCTGTAATGTCAGAAACTCACTTGTAATATCAGAGTTACCCTGAGTTATGTCCCCTGTAATGTCAGAAACTCACTTGTAATATCAGAGTTACCCTGAGTTATGTCCCCTGTAATGTCAGAAACTCACTTGTAATATCAGAGTTACCCTGAGTTATGTCCCCTGTAATGTCAGAAACTCACTTGTAATATCAGAGTTACCCTGAGTTATGTCCCCTGTAATGTCAGAAACTCACTTGTAATATCAGAGTTACCCTGAGTTATGTCCCCTGTAATGTCAGAGTAATCTAACTTTGGTGACATTCACAGTTATCCTGAGTTATGTCCCCTGTAATGTCAGAAACTCACTTGTAATATCAGAGTTACCCTGAGTTAGTCCCCTGTAATGTCAGAAACTCACTTGTAATATCAGAGTTACCCTGAGTTATGTCCCTGTAATGTCAGAAACTCACTTGTAATATCAGAGTTACCCTGAGTTATGTCCCTGTAATGTCAGAAACTCATTGTTATATCAGAGTTACCCTGAGTTATGTCCCCTGTAATGTCAGAAACTCATTGTAATATCAGAGTTACCTGAGTTATGTCCCCTGTAATGTCAGAAACTCACTTATAATATCAGAGTTACCCTGAGTTATGTCCCCTGTAATGTCAGAAACTCACTTGTAATATCAGAGTTACCCTGAGTTATGTCCCCTGTATGTAGAAACTCACTTGTATATCAGAGTTACCCTGAGTTATGTCCCCTGTAATGTCAGAAACTCACTTGTAATATCAGAGTTACCCTGAGTTATGTCCCCTGTAATGTCAGAAACTCACTTGTTATATCAGAGTTACCCTGAGTTATGTCCCCTGTAATGTCAGAAACTCCTTGTAATATCAGAGTTACCCTGAGTTATGTCCCCTGTAATGTCAGAAACTCACTTGTAATATCAGAGTTACCCTGAGTTATGTCCCCTGTAATGTCAGAAACTCACTTGTAATATCAGAGTTACCCTGAGTTATGTCCCCTGTAATGTCAGAAACTCACTTGTAATATCAGAGTTACCTGAGTTATGTCTCCTGTAATGTCAGAAACTCACTTGTAATATCAGAGTTACCTGAGAGTTATGTCCCCTGTAATGTCAGAAACTCACTTGTAATATCAGAGTTACCTGAGTTATGTCCCCTGTAATGTCAGAAACTCAATTGTAATATCAGAGTTACCTGAGTTATGTCCCCTGTAATGTCAGAAACTCACTTGTAATATCAGAGTTATCCTGAGTTATGTCCCCTGTAATGTCAGAAACTCAATTGTAATATCAGAGTTACCTGAGTTATGTCCCCTGTAATGTCAGAAACTCACTTGTAATATCAGAGTTACCCTGAGTTATGTCCCCTGTAATGTCAGAAACTCACTTGTAATATCAGAGTTACCCTGAGTTATGTCTCCTGTAATGTCAGAAACTCACTTGTAATATCAGAGTTACCCTGAGTTATGTCTCCTGTAATGTCAGAAACTCACTTGTAATATCAGAGTTACCCTGAGTTATGTCTCCTGTAATGTCAGAAACTTATTTGTAATATCAGAGTTACCCTGAGTTATGTCCCCTGTAATGTCAGAAACTCATTGTAATATCAGAGTTACCTGAGTTATGTCCCCTGTAATGTCAGAAACTCACTTGTAATATCAGAGTTATCCTGAGTTATGTCCCTGTAATGTCAGAAACTCACTTGTAATATCAGAGTTACCTGAGTTATGTCCCCTGTAATGTCAGAAACTCACTTGTAATATCAGAGTTACCCTGAGTTATGTCTCCTGTAATGTTAGAAACTCACTTGTAATATCAGAGTTACCCTGAGTTATGTGATGTCTCCTGTATATCAGGTGTAATGTCAGAAACTCACTTGTAATATCAGAGTTACCCTGAGTTATGTCTCCTGTAATGTCAGAAACTTATTTGTAATATCAGAGTTACCCTGAGTTATGTCCCCTGTAATGTCAGAAACTCAATTGTAATATCAGAGTTACCCTGAGTTATGTCCCCTGTAATGTCAGAAACTCAATTGTAATATCAGAGTTACCTGAGTTATGTCCCCTGTAATGTCAGAAACTCACTTGTAATATCAGAGTTACCCTGAGTTATGTCCCCTGTAATGTCAGAAACTCACTTGTAATATCAGAGTTACCCTGAGTTATGTCCCCTGTAATGTCAGAAACTCACTTGTAATATCAGAGTTACCCTGAGTTATGTCCCCTGTAATGTCAGAAACTCACTTGTTATATCAGAGTTACCCTGAGTTTAGTCCCCTGTAATGTCAGAAACTCACTTGTAATATCAGAGTTACCCTGAGTTATGTCCCTTGTAATGTCAGAGTAATCTAACTTTGGTGACATTCACCCTTAACATCAACAGTATACAGGTTTATTTGACTGAAGACATACTATAACACCAGTGATATGTGGACTAAAAAATCGTATATATTCAAATATAAAGGATTTCTATGCATTAACAAAGTTTAAAAATGAAAGCCAGCAGGTTGATCTTTGGGCTAGATAAATATTAGCATAACAGTAAATAGGTCATTGTATTCTATACAAAGTTGATTAAACTGCATGTTTTTGTCATCAGTTCTACAAGGAGATGTTTGAAATGATAATTAAATTTATGTTTGGGGTAAATTGTTAAAATTCATTGTTGTTTTTTTGTCCCACAAGTATACACAGCAGATAAGATTATTATAGATCTAATGGCGTGTCATTATCCGTCAATGTCAGTAGACCAGTCATGGAAATGAAATAATTGTTTTATGAATAGAAAATAAAGGAGGAATGATTCTGTTCCTCTGAGGTTGTCGTGCTGTATTTACTGGTGGTTATATTGACCTGTAATCCAGTGGATTATCAAAGTCGTATTTACTGGTGGTTATATTGACCTGTAATCCAGTGGATTATCAAAGTCGTCGTTATTTACCTGTAACCAGTGGTTATAAAGTTGGTGGTTATTGACCTGTAATCCAGTGGATTATCAAAGTCGTATTTACTGGTGGTTATATTGACCTGTAATCCAGTGGATTATCAAAGTCGTATTTACTGGTGGTTATATTGACCTGTAATCCAGTGGATTATCAAAGTCGTATTTACTGGTGGTTATATTGACCTGTAATCCAGTGGATTATCAAAGTCGTATTTACTGGTGGTTATTATTGACCTGTAATCCAGTGGATTATCAAAGTCGTATTTATGTAATCCAGTGGATTATCAAGTCTATTTACTGGTGGTTATATTGACCTGTAATCCAGTGGATTATCAAAGTCGTATTTCACTGGTGGTTATATTGACCTGTAATCCAGTGGATTATCAAAGTCGTATTTACTGGTGGTTATATTGACCTGTAATCCAGTGGATTATCAAAGTCGTATTTACTGGTGGTTATATTGACCTGTAATCCAGTGGATTATCAAAGTCGTATTTACTGGTGGTTATATTGACCTGTAATCCAGTGGATTATCAAAGTCGTATTTACTGGTGGTTATATTGACCTGTAATCCAGTGGATTATCAAAGTCGTATTTACTGGTGGTTATATTGACCTGTAATCCAGTGGATTATCAAAGTCGTATTTACTGGTGGTTATATTGACCTGTAATCCAGTGGATTATCAAAGTCGTATTTACTGGTGGTTATATTGACCTGTAATCCAGTGGATTATCAAAGTCCGTATTTACTGGTGGTTATATTGACCTGTAATCCAGTGGATTATCAAAGTCGTATTTACTGGTGGTTATATTGACCTGTAATCCAGTGGATTATCAAAGTCGTATTTACTGGTGGTTATATTGACCTGTAATCCAGTGGATTATCAAAGTCGTATTTACTGGTGGTTATATATTGACCTGTAAGTGGATTATCAAAGTCGTATTTACTGGTGGTTATATTGACCTGGTGGATTATCAAAGTCGTATTTACTGGTGGTTATATTGACCTGTAATCCAGTGGATTATCAAAGTCGTATTTACTGGTGGTTATATTGACCTGTAATCCAGTGGATTATCAAAGTCGGTGGTTTATTGGTGGTGGTTATATTGACCTTATATTGACCTGTAATCCAGTGGATTATCAAAGTCGTATTTACTGGTGGTTATATTGACCTGTAATCCAGTGGATTATCAAAGTCGTATTTACTGGTGGTTATATTGACCTGTAATCCAGTGGATTATCAAAGTCGTATTTACTGGTGGTTATATTGACCTGTAATCCAGTGGATTATCAAAGTCGTATTTACTGGTGGTTTTATTGACCTGTAATCCAGGTGGATTATCAAAGTCGTATTTATGGTGGTTATATTGACCTGTAATCCAGTGGATTATCAAAGTCGTATTTTACTGGTGGTCTATATTAAACTGGACACCATTCTATACAGGAGTATGTTATTTCCTCTGTGTGTTCTAATCAGGCAATAGAACCACTTTATGTCTCTATTTAACTCACCATTCTATACAGGAGTATGTTATTTCCTCTGTAATGGAGGCAATAGAACCACTTTATGTCTCTATATTAACTGGGAGTATGTTATTTCCTCTGTTGTTCCATGGAGGCAATGAACCACTTTATGTCTCTATATTAACTGGACACCATTCTTACAGGAGTATGTTATTTCCTCTGTGTGTTCCAATGGAGGCAATAGAACCACTTTATGTCTCTATATTAACTGGACACCATTCTATACAGGAGTATGTTATTTCCTCTGTGTGTTCCAATGGAGGCAATAGAACCACTTTATGTCTCTATATTAACTGGACACCATTCTATACAGGAGTATGTTATTTCCTCTGTGTGTTCCAATGGAGGCAATAGAACCACTTTATGTCTCTATATTAACAGGACACCATTCTATACAGGAGTATGTTATTTCCTCTGTGTGTTCCAATGGAGGCAATAGAACCACTTTATGTCTCTATATTAACTGGACACCATTCTATACAGGAGTATGTTATTTCCTCTGTGTGTTCCAATGGAGGCAATAGAACCACTTTATGTCTCTATATTAACTGGACACCATTCTATACAGGAGTATGTTATTTCCTCTGTGTGTTCTAATGCAGGCAATAGAACCACTTTATGTCTCTATATTAACTGGACACCATTCTATACAGGAGTATGTTATTTCCTCTGTGTGTTCCAATGCAGGCAATAGAACCACTTTATGTCTCTATATTAACAGGACACCATTCTATACAGGAGTATGTTATTTCCTCTGTGTGTTCTAATGGAGGCAATAGAACCACTTTATGTCTCTATATTAACAGGACACCATTCTATACAGGAGTATGTTATTTCCTCTGTGTGTTCCAATGGAGGCAATAGAACCACTTTATGTCTCTATATTAACTGGACACCATTCTATACAGGAGTATGTTATTTCCTCTGTGTGTTCCAATGGAGGCAATAGAACCACTTTATGTCTCTATATTAACAGGACACCATTCTATACAGGAGTATGTTATTTCCTCTGTGTGTTCCAATGGAGGCAATACAACCACTTTATGTCTCTATATTAACAGGACACCATTCTATACAGGAGTATGTTATTTCCTCTGTGTGTTCTAATGGAGGCAATAGAACCACACTTTATTGTCTCTAATTAACTGGACACCATTCTATACAGGAGTATGTTATTTCCTCTGTGTGTTCTAATGGAGGCAATTTTATGTCTCTATATTAACTGGACACCATTCTATACAGGAGTATGTTATTTCCTCTGTGTGTTCCAATGCAGGCAATAGAACCACTTTATGTCTCTATATTAACAGGACACCATTCTATACAGGAGTATGTTATTTCCTCTGTGTGTTCCAATGGAGGCAATAGAACCACTTTATGTCTCTATATTAACTGGACACCATTCTATACAGGAGTATGTTATTTCCTCTGTGTGTTCCAATGGAGGCAATAGAACCACTTTATGTCTCTATATTAACTGGACACCATTCTATACAGGAGTATGTTATTTCCTCTGTGTGTTCTAATGGAGGCAATAGAACCACTTTATGTCTCTATATTAACTGGACACCATTCTATACAGGAGTATGTTATTTCCTCTGTGTGTTCTAATGGAGGCAATAGAACCACTTTATGTCTCTATATTAACAGGACACCATTCTATACAGGAGTATGTTATTTCCTCTGTGTGTTCTAATGGAGGCAATAGAACCACTTTATGTCTCTATATTAACAGGACACCATTCTATACAGGAGTATGTTATTTCCTCTGTGTGTTCTAATGGAGGCAATAGAACCACTTTATGTCTCTATATTAACTGGACACCATTCTATACAGAGTATGTTATTTCCTCTGTGTGTTCCAATGGAGGCAATAGAACCACTTTATGTCTCTATATTAACTGGACACCATTCTATACAGGAGTATGTTATTTCCTCTGTGTGTTCCAATGGAGGCAATAGAACCACTTTATGTCTCTATATTAACTGGACACCATTCTATACAGGAGTATGTTATTTCCTCTGTGTGTTCCAATGGAGGCAATAGAACCACTTTATGTCTCTATATTAACTGGACACCATTCTATACAGGAGTATGTTATTTCCTCTGTGTGTTCCAATGGAGGCAATAGAACCACTTTATGTCTCTATATTAACTGGACACCATTCTATACAGGAGTATGTTATTTCCTCTGTGTGTTCCAATGGAGGCAATAGAACCACTTTATGTCTCTATATTAACTGGACACCATTCTATACAGGAGTATGTTATTTCCTCTGTGTGTTCCAATGGAGGCAATAGAACCACTTTATGTCTCTATATTAACTGGACACCATTCTATACAGGAGTATGTTATTTCCTCTGTGTGTTCCAATGGAGGCAATAGAACCACTTTATGTCTCTATATTAACTGGACACCATTCTATACAGGAGTATGTTATTTCCTCTGTTGTTCCAATGGAGGCAATAAACACTTTATGTCTTTATTAACAGACCACATTCTATACAGGAGTATGTTATTTCCTCTGTGTGTTCCAATGGAGGCAATAGAACCACTTTATGTCTCTATATTAACAGGACACCATTCTATACAGGAGTATGTTATTTCCTCTGTGTGTTCCAATGCAGGCAATAGAACCACTTTATGTCTCTATATTAACTGGACACCATTCTATACAGGAGTATGTTATTTCCTCTGTGTGTTCCAATGGAGGCAATAGAACCACTTTATGTCTCTATATTAACTGGACACCATTCTATACAGGAGTATGTTATTTCCTCTGTGTGTTCCAATGCAGGCAATACAACCACTTTATGTCTCTATATTAACAGGACACCATTCTATACAGGAGTATGTTATTTCCTCTGTGTGTTCCAATGCAGGCAATAGAACCACTTTATGTCTCTATATTAACTGGACACCATTCTATACAGGAGTATGTTATTTCCTCTGTGTGTTCCAATGGAGGCAATAGAACCACTTTATGTCTCTATATTAACTGGACACCATTCTATACAGGAGTATGTTATTTCCTCTGTGTGTTCCAATGGAGGCAATAGAACCACTTTATGTCTCTATATTAACTGGACACATTCTTAGAGTATGTTATTTCTCTGTGTGTTCAATTAACTGGACACCATTCTATACAGGAGTATGTTATTTCCTCTGTGTGTTCCAATGGAGGCAATAGAACCACTTTATGTCTCTATATTAACTGGACACCATTCTAATACAGGAGTATGTTATTTCCTCTGTGTGTTCCAATGGAGGCAATAGAACCACTTTATGTCTCTATATTAACTGGACACCATTCTATACAGGAGTATGTTATTTCCTCTGTGTTGTTCCAATGGAGGCAATAGAACCACTTTATGTCTCTATATTAACAGGACACCATTCTATACAGGAGTATGTTATTTCCTCTGTGTGTTCCAATGGAGGCAATAGAACCACTTTATGTCTCTATATTAACTGGACACCATTCTATACAGGAGTATGTTATTTCCTCTGTGTGTTCCAATGGAGGCAATAGAACCACTTTATGTCTCTATATTAACAGGACACCATTCTATACAGGAGTATGTTATTTCCTCTGTGTGTTCCAATGCAGGCAATAGAACCACTTTATGTCTCTATATTAAACTGGACACCATTCTATACAGGAGTATGTTATTTCCTCTGTGTGTTCTAATGGAGGCAATAGAACCACTTTATGTCTCCTATATTAACTGGACACCATTCTATACAGGAGTATGTTATTTCCTCTGTGTGTTCTAATGGAGGCAATAGAACCACTTTATGTCTCTATATTAACAGGACACCATTCTATACAGGAGTATGTTATTTCCTCTGTGTGTTCCAATGGAGGCAATAGAACCACTTTATGTCTCTATATTAACAGGACACCATTCTATACAGGAGTATGTTATTTCCTCTGTGTGTTCTAATGGAGGCAATAGAACCACTTTATGTCTCTATATTAACTGGACACCATTCTATACAGGAGTATGTTATTTCCTCTGTGTGTTCCAATGCAGGCAATAGAACCACTTTATGTCTCTATATTAACTGGACACCATTCTATACAGGAGTATGTTATTTCCTCTGTGTGTTCCAATGGAGGCAATAGAACCACTTTATGTCTCTATATTAACTGGACACCATTCTATACAGGAGTATGTTATTTCCTCTGTGTGTTCCAATGGAGGCAATAGAACCACTTTATGTCTCTATATTAACAGGACACCATTCTATACAGGAGTATGTTATTTCCTCTGTGTGTTCCAATGGAGGCAATAGAACCACTTTATGTCTCTATATTAACTGGACACCATTCTATACAGGAGTATGTTTATTTCCTCTGTGTGTTCCAATGGAGGCAATAGAACCACTTTATGTCTCTATATTAACTGGACACCATTCTATACAGGAGTATGTTATTTCCTCTGTGTGTTCCAATGGAGGCAATAGAACCACTTTATGTCTCTATATTAACTGGACACCATTCTATACAGGAGTATGTTATTTCCTCTGTGTGTTCCAATGGAGGCAATAGAACCACTTTATGTCTCTATATTAACAGGACACCATTCTATACAGGAGTATGTTATATTTCCTCTGTGTGTTCCAATGGAGGCAATAGAACCACTTTATGTCCTCTGTGTGTTCCAATGGAGGCAATAGAACTATATTAACTGGACACCATTCTATACAGGAGTATGTTATTTCCTCTGTGTGTTCCAATGGAGGCAATAGAACAACACTTTATGTCTCTATATTAACTGGACACCATTCTATACAGGAGTATGTTATTTCCTCTGTGTGTTCTAATGGAGGCAATAGAACCACTTTATGTCTCTATATTAACTGGACACCATTCTATACAGGAGTATGTTATTTCCTCTGTGTGTTCTAATGGAGGCAATAGAACCACTTTATGTCTCTATATTAACTGGACACCATTCTATACAGGAGTATGTTATTTCCTCTGTGTGTTCCAATGGAGGCAATAGAACCACTTTATGTCTCTATATTAACTGGACACCATTCTATACAGGAGTATGTTATTTCCTCTGTGTGTTCCAATGGAGGCAATAGAACCACTTTATGTCTCTATATTAACCTCGGACACCCATTCTATATACAGGAGTATGTTATTTCCTCTGTGTGTTCTAATGGAGGCAATAGAACCACTTTATGTCTCTATATTAACTGGACACCATTCTATACAGGAGTATGTTATTTCCTCTGTGTGTTCCAATGGAGGCAATACAACCACTTTATGTCTCTATATTAACAGGACACCATTCTATACAGGAGTATGTTATTTCCTCTGTGTGTTCCAATGGAGGCAATACAACCACTTTATGTCTCTATATTAACAGGACACCATTCTATACAGGAGTATGTTATTTCCTCTGTGTGTTCTAATGGAGGCAATAGAACCACTTTATGTCTCTATATTAACAGGACACCATTCTATACAGGAGTATGTTATTTCCTCTGTGTGTTCCAATGGAGGCAATAGAACCACTTTATGTCTCTATATTAACTGGACACCATTCTATACAGGAGTATGTTATTTCCTCTGTGTGTTCCTAATGGAGGCAATAGAACCACTTTATGTCTCTATATTAACTGGACACCATTCTATACAGGAGTATGTTATTTCCTCTGTGTGTTCCAATGGAGGCAATACAACCACTTTATGTCTATATTAACTGGACACCATTCTATACAGGAGTATGTTATTTCCTCTGTGTGTTCCAATGGAGGCAATACAACCACTTTATGTCTCTATATTAACTGGACACCATTCTATACAGGAGTATGTTATTTCCTCTGTGTGTTCTAATGGAGGCAATACAACCACTTTATGTCTCTATATTAACTGGACACTATCTAGAATGTCAATATTTTGATGTCACCTGCCTCGCGTGTCGACTATTTACTTAAATAGAAATGCGTAATAAAAACAAGATGGACTTATTAAATATCTGCCATAATAAAACGTGAGATCACTCCCCGCCTTCAGATAATCATAGCTCCACTTGAAACTTAGCGAAATGTTGAAGTGGAAATGGTGTAGAGATTTAGTAAGGAGAGCTTAAAATAGTCAAAGATATATTTTTAAACTTTTCAAGGGTATCAAGGGTATGTCAACGAGACTCTCAGATAAGTGATCTGTTGAAGATGACAGTCGTTGTCGATGGAGTACCTGTTACCGATGACTCGGCTATGGATTGGGACTTTACCACGGAATACCTGTTACCATTTCTTTATATTGGGTAAAGTGAAGGTTAACCCTGGACAGGATGATTGAGAGTTTTATGGTTGGACCCTGGACAGGATGATTGAGAGTTTTATGGTTGGACATTCGTAATTAATTCAGTGTGAAAATATCAAACTGTGTATCTGGAACCTAAATAGAAAGTGTCAGGGTTATAGAATTCAGCTGGATTTCCTCATGTGTCTTCATTATTTATTATATCAAACTGGATGGATAGCTCTTAATTTGTGTTGAATGACTTTGGACATTTATTGGAATATTGAGGAAAAAAACATTTTAATATAAGTTAAGGACACCAGTTATTATTCTGCATGCATTAGACTGTTAATGATGGCAGTTATGTTCTGGTCAATTGGTATTTATACTTCAAGTGACTGTTGAAGGAGGAAGTTTCCAGAAAAGAATTCTCAATGATGTGACTTTTATAATGGTTTCCGTGAAAGTGAGCCCATCAAAGAAAATTGCTTATTTACTCCTGACCTCAAAAGTTTTCTGGAAGTAATTGTGAATGGGCATTGATTGTTTTTCACAAGTGTGACAAAATGACTTTCTCATGTTATTTTAAGATGCCATCTATAATTATTATAAGTCTATTACACTTTGATGTGCCAACTTTGTTCCTGAACAAGCAGGAAGATCGTCCATCAGAAAAGGATTTATAAACCTTGAAATGATTTCTTTCTTTTTGAGCAAATCAAAACCAACCTAAGAAGTTTCAGGTGGATATTATTCCTAAAACAAATGTTCCTCTGTTGTGTTGCTCAGTCACGAAGGATTTACGTGTCCGGCTCCGTCTGACAGGGATCAAGGAAAACCTATTGAAAGATTGATAACAAAATTGTGGAGCAAAATTTGCTTTTAAAATCCTGTGTAATGTATAAAACAATGCTGTGTTTTATACTGCTGTTATGTAATTCTGTCTGCCAGGTAAAATAATTGCTAGTGATATACAAATTGGGGTGGAATGTTTGATCAGTTGGGCCCAGTGGAAGATCTGGTGATTTTGTGTAAAGAAGAAATTTGTGTTAATCAGCCATTTTCATTCTGTCAGGAGCATTAAACAAACAGTGACACCTGTATAGTTGGAAGAACTTAAAATCTGTGATCCTCTTCTTCATTATCAGACTGATTAATACAGCTTCACAAACTGTCCATGGATAGCTGAAGGGTTGACTTGTTATCGACTGTGGAAAGTGATTGCTCATTCTGGTTAAAAGTGCCGCCAGAACATGCCATGATATGTGTAGAATTAAGTAAATCCTTCAGTGTTAATACTCTGACTTAAATGCCTAAACAAATATTCTTGAAGTAAATTCAAACACTTCAAAATAAGACGAGATATTTCCAGCTGTTATTCTCCTGCATTAATACCTATACATGCAGCATTACACCGTTCATCTTACTACATATGTTATATTTGTGGTAATCGCTCTTGAATCGAATGAAATTGAAAATGCTAAGTGAATGCATGAATTTTTCCCATTCAATTAAGATATGTAGATGTCATCGATTACATCAAGATATGATACACAGCTAAACCTTTCAGAAAAAAACGTTTTTCATGAGGTTGTATTCTAAACAGAGTAAGACGTGGTGAAAGCGTGATGCAGCTTGATGGAGACTTTCTGATCAGTCTGTGGATATTTTATTCAGGGGATATTCACAAACAAGTGTGAATGATGTGATTTTTAGTGTCCTTTTTACTATCAAACAGCTTGATAGTCACCTCAATGGAGTGGATTTAGTGGTGCTTTATACTTTATAGTGTAACATTGATACAACCATATTATATGGGACTATGAAGCAGACAGCTTTTACTGCTGAAATGTCTAGAGGGAATTTCTGAAAGTGTCCTACATATTAACTATAATCATGGAGTTCAAATAATTTGTAACAGTGACAAATAATCTGTAACAGCGACAAATAATTTGTAACAGTGACAAATAATCTGTAACAGCGACAAATAATTTGTAACAGTGACAAATAATCTGTAACAGCGACAAATAATTTGTAACAGTGACAAATCTGTTACAGCGAAAAATAATTTGTAACAGCGACAAATATATTGTTACAGCGACAAATAATCTGTTACAGCGACAAATAATCTGTAACAGCGACAAATAAGCTGCTTTTTAACCCATAACTACATAGCATTACAGAATTTGATTTGTTTGAGAAATAGAATCTGTCACTTTTCCTGGATAATCATGTGGCACTACAGAAAGTATCGCCATAGACTGAAGGATTACCGCTCGTCTGAATAGTAAGTTTCTGTAAAGTACATTCATTTTTATGGTGATTTTATTTCAGCAGCATTGTAAACTTTACTCTGAACAAATAAAAAACTGAGTCAAAATCAGTCTATGACATGTATAGCTATGTCTACTCAGGTTACTTTAAAAAAAATTTTTTTACATTTTATTTCAATTTGAGAATATGACCTTTGTTTTTCTTTTACAGTTTCGAGGATATTGCGTGCCTGGGGGACTCCAACAGTCTGTCGGAAATAACTCTGGATGGCAACCCTATCACTCAGGAACAGTACTACAAACAGATCGTCCTCCGACACATGCAGCAGCTCAAACAGCTTGACATGAAGCGAGTCACGGTCAGTCTGATGTTTTATTTTTTATTTTTATTTTTAATAAAAAAAATCATATCAACACATGATTAGAATAAAAAATTTATTATTCTAGAACAAAACAAAGCGGGAAAATAATGTGTGATTGTCTGAAATACCATTAGCCAGTATATATTTATAATTAATGGATCTTAAGGGGAGATAATCTGAACACAACTTGATTAGTGGTAAATTGTATACTAATGTATAATTATGTCATCTGAAGTCTGTATGTCTTACAGATACTGACAGAATTTTATATAGAACAGTTAGCTATAATTTATACATAAATATGGTACCAGAGGAGCCCAATATTTACAAAACATATATCATGTAATATGTCCTCAAACATTCGTGTTATTTGTGCTAAATGAAATTATCATTACAATTAGAAGAATTTTAATTTAGATGCATTTAGAACTGGCCATAAAATTTCTAAACATAAACAGTAAATGATTATTGAGATTGGACCCAGCTGTAATGCTTCTGCTTAAAGTCTGCTACAATAGCAATGCTATAAAATGCAGGTCTGTCATTCAGTACATTTTAATGTAGCCGATTATATCAAATTCTGAACAAGGAGTTGTTATTGATTACTGAAGTCATTTATACATCAGACTGCACATAATTGATTTTTTATTGTGTTAGATTATTTAAATTGAATATATGTAATGCTATATGTTAAGTAGTTTAATTACTTTACATAAATAGTTTCAAATTAATTATTTATAGAGAAAACATCATTTTGCTAGAAATTTATTGTTGATTTGTTGAGAGGGATGTAGAAATCTTTAGATTCTGCACAAGGCCACCCGAAGGCTTGCTTTACCCCCTTTTCCTAAGGTAAATTTTTATAGGTAGTTAACCAGAAAAGTATTTTAGTTTGAAGTCATTGGCAGTATACTTGAATATAAATGTCTCCCATAACAAAACCGTCTCCCATAGCACAAATGTGCAGTAAGCTGAAACAGGGGTTTGCAAGATCGTAGCAATTGTTATAATCAATATTTATGAAAAAAGAGTATGTTTGAATGCTTGTATAATGGAAAGGCTTCATTACAGTAAAATCAGAATAAAACCTTGTCTGTTATGTAAACTACATGTGATATTGAACTGGAATCACTTATATAACATGTGGAATATTCTATCTGAGGTTTGGAACTTATTAGTATTGATTTAGTAGAGACAAATTCACTTTAACAAGGGCGTGGTGAGTGTCTATAACGAGGTGGCCGGGCATAATCCTGGGATGGTTTAGTCTAGTGATTTAATATGTAGTTAAACATGTCAATCTTAGTCATAGAAGTATGAACGGACATAACACTAATCAAGTTTTAATTAATTCCTTGGTCCTAGTTAATTTACCAAGTGTCCAGGTCAAAGTGAAGTATTCAATGCCTTGCAAGGTCACAATGAAGTAGTCAATATCAAGGTCACCAATAAGTAATCAATTTCAAGGTCACAATGAAGTAGTCAATATCAAGGTCACCAATAAGTATTCAATTTCAAGGTCACAATGAAGTAGTCAATATCAAGGTCACCAATAAGTATTCAATTTCAAGGTCACAATGAAGTAGTCAATATCAAGGTCACCAATAAGTATTCAATTTCAAGGTCACAATGAAGTAGTCAATATCAAGGTCACCAATAAGTATTCAATTTCAAGGTCACAATGAAATAGTCAATATCAAAGTCAACAATAAGTATTCAGTTTCAAGGTCACAATGAAATAGTCAATATCAAAGTCACCAATAAGTATTCAATGTCAAGGTCACAATGAAGAATTCAACTTCAAGGTCACCACTAAGTAATCAATGTCAAGGTCACAGTGAATTATTTATATCATTACAAATTCAATAATTTATCAAGGTCACAGTTTTAGAAAATATGATTATTTTTGAAAGGTTTTATCAATTGAGTCAGTTAAAGTTGTAGTGAGTATAGATTCTGGAATATAAGTTGAGGTCAGTTACATTTATTCTTTTACCCACAGGCATCTTATAGCGTGTTTCCAAAGGTAGCGAGCGCCACTGTGATCCCGAGTGGCTACCATCACCCTGAACCTCTATCTTCTCTGCCCTACCCCTCGGCCCCGCTGGGCAGCATTCTGCCCCTCCGGGGACGGGTAGTATATATATTCTCCTGCATTGCTTGCTGTGATGAATATACTTACCTCCATTTTAGCTTTTTAACCAAGTTCTGTGTTTATTGGAAGTTTTGCTGTCAGTTTTAGATTTTTCTTTTTTTTTTTATGAAACATTTATGAAATTTTGTGATAAATCAACTGATTCACTTGACTTTAGGACAGATAATCTACTGTACTCCATCTACCTGAACAACTAGTATCAGTTCTAGGCCTATCCTTCGATTTTCTATGAATTTTTTGCTTTTTTATAACCAGAATTTAGGATTAAGTTTTGTAAATTATTCAAATAACTTTAAATTCTAAACATCTTATACTAAAAGCATGCATGATTTGATGTGCGCGTCGAAATGTATTTATTCCCCCCCCCCCCCCCCCCCCCCCCATGTAATTTTTTTTTCTCTACTAACTTGATGACATCAATGGGCTATGTTTAGACCTTGTAGAATCCAAGGACTGAAGATTAGGTTTAATTATCATTCATATTTACCTTCAGTTGTCATTTAGTTATACAAATGTTATACAGATCACTATAAGCCTTCTCTGGGTGAAGTGACACAAACCCAATATTATCATGGACCATGTGTGACCTTAGTGGTTAAAATATTTTTGAAATTGTATAATTCCTGTGCCGTAGATGTTTGAGAGTTTGACTGACTTTAACATGTATGGCTTACAAACATTGGAGGAATCACCCTTGTCTTCTGTTAACTCATCACATTACTTATTTAAGTTGTTTTTGTTTAAATACTTGTTACAAATTTTGATAGGGCTGTTTCCAGGTTAATTTCTGATTCCTCAGTCATGAGAACTAAAAAGTACAACAAATCACCTCTCCTAACATTCATAAAATCAGCTTGTGAAATCCTCGGAATAAATCTTGACTCCGATATTCTGTGAAACTTTGATAGTAAATCCAGTTGGTTTTCAGTAAAATGACATCAAGATTCACACTCAAATCTTCCTAATCCTTCACCATAATTTTCACTGTCCTTGATAACTTTCAATGTAGCTGTCCTTTACAGTACACTTCATCTGAAAAAGATTAACAGAACGACACGTGTCATAATATATTGGAAATAATTATTTTTGTGCAATATTAAGTAAAATACACTATTTATACTGACGTACATAATACTCACCTGAAATAGTTATCTGTTCAAACCATTGTTTTCTCCACATACATACAAATACTTCGCACAGGTACTTCTCCAACGAAAAAACCACGTGTATGTTGTTTTCGTTATGATTTCCGGTTATGAGAGTTATCTTCTTCCGGTTTACACAAGTCATCGACTCAATATTTTTTTTTTCATTTCGATTTGCTTTATTATGGTCATCGACAAATTCGTTATAAAACTACTATAAAAGTCAAAATATATGATGTATTATTTATATGTTGCAAAATAGTAATTTATCCATTGCATAGTTCATTCGCATTTTGTCTGAGTTATGTCCCTTGAAAATCTTTGATTTAATATCCAAAATCACATTTTTTAATGTCATGGTATTGCAAATGAGACAAACTTTTATTTTATATATTCAAATACATTAACTTTATTACAATATGTTTAATAAGCAATAATCTTTGAAGGGATTTATGGTGACAAATTGATAAAAATATTATTGTTAAACAAAATTTGTATTTATATACCATTTATATACATGTTGTACATTTGGTGTGTCTGAAATAAAAATTTTCCTGTAAAAAAAAAAAAAAAAAAAAACTTTTGTAACACAATTTGTCTTAGTTTATGTAGGATATAATGGAACCCATTTTATGTTTTATGTATTGCTTAATTTAATAGATAAACAATCTTAAAATAAAAAAAAAAAAAAAAAAAAAAAAAAAAAAAATTTTCTGATTCCATTATGGTTGGCAAAATTATATAAAAAATTATCATGCTTGGACATAAATAGGCTTACACTCCTTTAAAAAAATGAGACTTGTTTAAAGATGTTTTATGATGTTGCCAGGGTTTGGCCTTCAGTATAAAATACTTTCTACTATGTTTATTCTGATTTTGCTGTAAAACTACTGTATAAGCCTTTCCTTATGTACAGTATAACAGATATGTTTATTCTGAGTTTGCTGTAACACTGCTGTATAAGCCTTTCCTTATGTACAGTATAACAGATATGTTTATTCTGATTTTGCTGTAAAACTACTGTATAAGCCTTTCCTTATGTACAATATAACAGATATGTTTATTCTGATTTTGCTGTAACACTGCTGTATAAGCCTTTCCTTATGTACAGTATAACAGATATGTTTATTCTGATTTTGCTGTAACACTGCTGTATGAGCTTGTTAATCACAGAGAAATAACATTTAAATCGGGTGGGCTTATTATTAGACATGGGCTTATTACCAGACATGGGCTTAATACCAGACAAGGGCTTATTCCCAGACAAGGGCTTATTCCCAGACATGGGCTTATTATCAGACATGGGCTTATTATGGTTTATTACCAGACATGCACTTATTACCAGACATGGACTTATTATCAAACATGGGCTTATTACCAGACATGGCTTATTACCAGACATGGGCTTATTACCAGACATGGGCTAATTACCAGACATGGGCTTGTTACTAGACATTAACTTATTACCAAACAAGGGTTATTATCAGACATGGGCTTATTATGGTTTATTACCAGACATGCACTTATTACCAGACATGGACTTATTATCAAACATGGGCTTATTACCAGACATGGCTTATTACCAGACATGGGCTTATTACCAGACATGGGCTAATTACCAGACATGGGCTTGTTACTAGACATTAACTTATTACCAGACAAGGGTTATTATCAGACATGGGCTTGTTACTAGACATTAACTTATTACCAGACAAGGGTTATTATCAGACATGGGCTTGTTACTAGACATTAACTTATTACCAGACATGGGCTTATTACCAGACATGGGCTTATTACCAGACATGGACTTATTATCAAACATGGGCTTATTACCGGACATGGGCTTTTACATGGGCTTATTACCAGACATGGACTTATTATCAAACATGGGCTTATTATCAGACATGGCTTATTACCAGACATGGCTTATTACCAGACATGGGCTTATTACCAGACATGGGCTAAATACCAGACATGGGCTTGTTACTAGACATTAACTTATTACCAGACAAGGGTTATTATCAGACATGGGCTTGTTACTAGACATTGACTTATCACCAGATATGGGCTTGTTACTAGACATTAACTTATTACCAGACATGGGCTTGTTACTAGACATTGACTTATTACCAGACATGGGCTAATTACCAGACATGGGCTTGTTACTAGACATTAACTTATTACCAGACATGGGCTAATTACCAGACATGGGCTTGTTACTAGACATTAACTTATTACCAGACAAGGGTTATTATCAGACATGGGCTTGTTACTAGACATTAACTTATTACCAGACATGGGCTTGTTACTAGACATTAACTTATTACCAGACATGGGCTTGTTACTAGACATTGACTTATCACCAGACAAGGGTTATTACCAGACATGGACTTATTGCCAGATATGAGCTTAATACCAGTGAAATAATTATTTATCTAGTGAATCCATCAGACACATGTACTGATGTTGCTAAGGCTAAGATTTCAAATAATTATCTTTGAAGTGAACTTTTGGATTTGAAAAAATAACAAAATGTTTGATACATTACCTGGTAATTAAAAACATTTGAATGAAATTAGAACATTTTCAAAAACTGAACGTTAAGTACTTAGAGGGTATATTGATATTGTCTAAATATTCTGTGTTCTTAAATAATGTATTTATACGAATGTAAACTGTCTATTGTCTCATGTGTATTGCACACAATCCTACCGTTAGACTATGTTATAGTGTTTTAATCGGTCAATACTGAGCCAATGTCACCCGAAACTGTAACATTAGATCTCATTATAAATGTATACTCCCAGATAGCATAATCATACCGCTGAAAACATCGGCCGACCTCACGCTGTGGCAGTTGGTCGTACCACCATATTTGGGATCAATGTTTATAATTAACGTCTAAATGTTGCTCTGTTACAACATCACATAGAAGTTTCATCTTTGTCACTCTTAACCCAAATTTGGACACAGAACAAAAGTTTTGGTTCTAATTTTTCTATGAGGACTATTTTAGACTGTGTGTCTGTTTTTGTTTTGTGATTTTCTGAACATTTTGTCGGATATGGACCTAGGACTTTTGTTTCGGTCTGATCGTGTTGTGTTAGACCCGATGATCAGCTGTATGAAACGTGAGAGCTTTATGTCCCTCATGTTCCAACGCAATCTGACCGGGAAACACCTTCTGAGTATACAGTGTAAACGGGTAGACACCAATTACTTGTTATTATATAATGTTGAGTAGTACTAAATATAATATCTGTGGTATAATATTCATTGATTTGGTCTAGACATGTCTACAATTACCTTCTGTTTGGAATAATTGAGCAATTAGAAGTTGATGATTGTATTTGATTTTGAAATGTTAGAATAATGTTTTTCATTACTAAAAGAGCTGTGTGGTTTGTTTAGGAGGAGGAGCGACGGATAGCGTTGGTGATGGCCAGGAAGGAGGAGGAGAAGAAACGAGAGGGCAGCAAAGCAGCCGTATTGAAGGTAGTGTCATCACCCATAGTACAGAGTGCACCTCCCATCACGGTATGCATACATTCTACAGGCTAAGCCTGCTGGATCTCGCAGCATCCGTAACAAGCATGGCTTTGCCCCACAGCTGTTCAGCATGGTGTGCTTAGACCATAACACTAATAAGTTAATTCACCATACTTCTATACAACCTGGGAATCACATACACATAAAATATCAGATGGATTGAAATTGTTGATCACAACATCTATACATATTCTTCATATTCATATCTGATTTTGAGGAGGAGTAGATAAAGTTTATATCTACTAAGTTATTTTGAAACTGATGATTGGTATTTCATTAAAAAAGATTATAGGCATTGTAATCTTTAAAAAAAAAATTCTTTAATGAAAATGTCAAATGATGTCAGAATATTCTGAGTGCATTGCAATAACATTAATACTTAATAAAGCTGAAGTTTGAAACTTCAAACAGAGATAAAATTACTCTACATTTGTCTAACCAACCATCAATTCTATACAAATACTTCGCCATATTTATTTATTTTTATTAAACAAACCACTTCGCCATATTTACACATATTTCGAATTGTTATTCATTTCCAGATACCGTTTTTGGTAAATAACATTTCTATGTTCAAAATTATATCAATTAGTAGCTAAAGAAACTTCATGTATCTTTTCTTAAGTAAACTTATCTTATTTCAATATTTAGATTAACTGCAAGATCACTTTAGTTTTATTAAAATTTCAAGTTTTAAACCTACTAATTAACTTCTATTTTGGATTAGATCCAAATTAGTACATTCTTTGATTAGACTTGTTGGGTTTCTCTAGAGTTACTTCCCTTTGACTGTCACTTGACCAGAGGAGTTATAAGGAAGTGTTAACAATATTTCATAAATTCAAATAAAAATATAATCCTGATAATTCTGAGGAGAATTCGTGTGTGAGAGGAAAAATAATGAGCATTTGAAGTTTTATTGAATTTATTTAATATTTCTTTACTGACACTTTTGAGTTCATTATCTGTCACATACTAGACTAGGTAAAGTAATCCACTATATACAGGTGTGTGCATGCAGACATTCCTATTTCTCTGAATTAATTATCCCTGCCCAACGAAGTTGGCGGGGGATATACAAATGGGTTCCATCTGTCTGTCCGTCTGTCCGTCCGTACGAATGGTTTCCAGAGCATAACTCTAAAACCAGTAGAGATATTTCCACGAAACTTCATACACACATTGGTCTTATGGTCTAGTAGTGCCTTTTGCTATTTTTAGGTTTTCATTTTTTGCATTTTTTCTGTAACATGGAAACATTGCTGAAAATGGCAGATTTTTGTGTAAGAATCGTTTCCGGAGCACAACTCTAAAACCAACAGAGATATTTCCATGAAACTTCATGGACACATTGTTCTTATAGTCTAGTAGGGCCTTTTGCTATTTTTAGGTTTTCACTTTTTGTGTTTTTTTCTGTTACCATAGAAACATTGCTGAAAATATCATATTTTTGTAGCAGGTTCATTTCCGGAGCATAACTCTAAAACCAGCAGAGATATTTCCACGAAACTTCATAGACACATTCTTTTTATGGTCTAGTAGTACCTTTTGCTATTTTTAGGTATTCATTTTTTGCACTTTTTCCGTTACCATGGAAACATTGCTGAAAATATTATGGTAAATGGTAAATGTTACTTTGCAAAACTCCACCCATCTTTGTGTATATAGTCTAATATAAATGTCAAGGCTGTATACCTGATTCAACAATTGCAGCCCCGCTCTACTTGAATTATACTCCATCTTTCTTTAGCTCAACTTCCTTTTTCCTGTTTTTTTTCATCCACATAAGTCTCCACAATCAAACTTACTTCAGCTTTGATATGTCCATTGGCGGGGGATCTGAATGACTATGTCCTTGTTGGCATAAATTTCTCACACAAAAAATATTATGTATAATTAAACCTTTAAATATGTTCTTACATTTATAAATCTCTATGTCGTAATGTTTGTGTTTTTGTTTGTAAAGAAGTACTTATAGAAATTCTGCTATAAAGTTATGAAGATAAATGTGAATAGTAAGTTACCAGAGACAAGTGGCTAGACCTATGTAGGCTGAGATATTAGTATTCTGTATGGTGTTGGTGGGATGGTTTTATAAGGCTGGTGGTCAGATCTACTATTACTGCTCAGATATATTCATTTACATTCTGTTTTAATACTTTTACAGTATAATATCAATTCAAAAACATAAAGATGCAAGAAGCAAAATTATAGAAAAAATATTATTTTGCTTAACCTCATTATTAAACATTTGATCATAACTCATTTTTATTTTGAAAATCAATAAGCATGCAACCCTGACAATATTTCTTAGAAAATTTGTCTTAAACAAGGCCTCAATGTCACGAAACTATCTTAAAGTCTAAAACAGACTTATAACCAATCACAAATGATGTTACTAAAAATAAAGCCAAATGTCATTTTTGATTTGCTAAGTAGAAACCATCAGTCTAAGATGGTTTAATGACCCAAGAGCCATGGGTTTTAAAGTATTGGTGACAGCCAAAAAAAAAAAATATATATATGAGAAAAAAAATAAAATAAATAGATAAAATATACTTGAACATTGCAAATATTAAGATTTTAATTTTCATTTATTTGAGATTATTAATTAATTTGTATTTTAGGAAAAGAAGAGAATAGCCATCAACAATGCCAAACGACAATGGGAAGTAATGCAGGGTACAATGATGAACCGGACGGGAAAGCTCGTTAAAATGCCAGACATTTACGCCAACCATGTGGGCTCCGTACCTAACTCTGACCTTGTACAACCAATGACCTTCAGCGAAGAGAACCTTGACCTTGAGTCTGTTCACAGGTCAGTGTAACCCTGTGGTCAATGTAACCCTGTGGTCAGTGTAACCCTGTGGTCAATGTAACCCTGTGGTCAATGTAACCCTGTGGTCAATGTAACCCTGTGGTCAATGTAACTCTGTGGTAACCCTGTGGTCAATGTAACCCTGTGGTCAATGTAACCCTGTGGTCAATGTAACCCTGTGGTCAGTGTAACCCTGTGGTCAGTGTAACCCTGTGGTCAGTGTAACCCTGTGGTCAATGTAACCCTGTGGTCAGTGTAACCCTGTGGTCAATGTAACCCTGTGGTCAATGTAACCCTGTGGTCAATGTAACCCTGTGGTCAATGTAACCCTGTGGTCAGTGTAACCCTGTGGTCAGTGTAACCCTGTGGTCAGTGTAACCCTGTGGTCAGTGCATGGACTGGTCAGTGCATGGACTCATTAAACAAAAAATAAAGGAGGCCTCGCAAAGAGATGATAATTGATATAATTTATAGTCTTTGGGATGAGAAATTGGTTATAGTCTGTGGGATGAGAATTGGTTGTAGTCTGTGGGGTGAGAATTGGTTTTAGTTGTGTGGGATGAGAATTGGTTATAGTCTGTGGGATGAGAATTGGTTATAGTCTGTGGGATGAGAATTGGTTATAGTCTGTGGGATGAGAATTGGTTATAGTCTGTGGGATGAGAATTGGTTATAGTCTGTGGGGTGAGAATTGGTTATAGTCTGTGGGATGAGAATTGGTTATAGTCTGTGGGATGATAATTGGTTATAGTCTGTGGGGTGATAATTGGTTATAGTCTGTGGGGTGATAATTGGTTATAGTCTGTGGATGAGAATTGGTTATAGTCTGTGGGATGAGAATTGGGGTCTGTGGGGTGAGAATTGGTTATAGTCTGTGGGATGATAATTGGTTATAGTCTGTGAGGTGAGAATTGGTTATAGTCTGTGGGGTGAGAATGGGTTATAGTCTGTGAGGTGAGAATTGGTTATAGTCTGTGGGATGAGAATTGGTTATAGTCTGTGGGATGAGAATTGGTTATAGTCTGTGGGATGAGAATTGGTTATAGTCTGTGGAGAATTGGTTATAGTCTGTGGGATGAGAATTGGTTATAGTCTGTGGGATGAGAATTGGTTATAGTCTGTGGGATGAGAATTGGTTATATCTGTGGGTGATAGTCTGTGGGATGAGAATTGGTTATATAGTCTGTGGGATGAGAATTGGTTATAGTCTGTGGGGTGAGAATTGGTTATAGTCTGTGGGATGAGAATTGGTTATAGTCTGTGGGATGAGAATTGGTTATAGTCTGTGGGATGAGAATTGGTTATAGTCTGTGGGATGAGAATTGGTTATAGTCTGTGGGATGAGAATTGGTTATAGTCTGTGGGATGAGAATTGGTTATAGTCTGTGGGATGAGAATTGGTTATAGTCTGTGGGATGAGAATTGGTTATAGTCTGTGGGATGAGAATTGGTTATAGTCTGTGGGATGAGAATTGGTTATAGTCTGTGGGTGAGAATTGGTTATAGTCTGGGATGAGAATTGGTTATAGTCTGTGGGATGAGAATTGGTTATAGTCTGTGAGGTGAGAATTGGTTATAGTCTGTGGGATGAGAATTGGTTATAGTCTGTGGGATTAGAGAATTGGTTATAGTCTGTGGGATGAGAATTGGTTATAGTCTGTGGGATGAGAATTGGTTATAGTCTGTGGGATGATGAGAATTGGTTATAGTCTGTGGGATGAGAATTGGTTATAGTCTGTGGGATGAGAATTGGTTATAGTCTGTGGGATGAGAATTGGTTATAGTCTGTGGGATGAGAATTGGTTATAGTCTGTGGGATGAGAAATTGGTTATAGTCTGTGGGATGAGAATTGGGTTATCTGTGAGTCTGTGGTTATCTGTGGGATGAAATTGGTTAAAGTTCTGTGGGATGAGAATTGGTTATAGTCTGTGGGATGAGAATTGGTTATAGTCTGTGGGGTGAGAATTGGTTATAGTCTGTGGGATGAGAATTGGTTATAGTCTGTGGGATGAGAATTGGTTATAGTCTGTGGGATGAGAATTGGTTATAGTCTGTGGGATGAGAATTGGTTATAGTCTGTGGGATGAGAATTGGTTATAGTCTGTGGGATGAGAATTGGTTATAGTCTGTGGGATGAGAATTGGTTATAGTCTGTGGGATGAGAATTGGTTATAGTCTGTGGGATGAGAATTGGTTATAGTCTGTGGGATGAGAATTGGTTATAGTCTGTGGGATGAGAATTGGTTATAGTCTGTGGGATGAGAATTGGTTATAGTCTGTGGGATGGTGGGATGAGAAATTGGTTATAGTCTGTGTCGGATGAGAATTGGTTATAGTCTGTGGGATGAGAATTGGTTATATGTCTGTGGGATGAGAGAATTGGGTTATAGTCTGTGGGATGAGAAATTGGTTATATAGTCTGTGGATGAGAATTGGTTATAGTCTGTGAATGAGAATGGTTATAGTCTGTGGGTGAGAATGGGTTATAGTCTGTGGGATGAGAATTGGGTTATATGTCTGTAGTCTGGGCATGATGAGAATTGATTATAGTCTGTGGGATGAGAATTGGTTATAGTCCTGTGGGATGAGAATTGGTTATAGTCTGTGGGATGAGAACTTGGTTATAGTCCAGTGGTGTGGGATGAGAATTGGTTATAGTCTGTGGGATGAGAATTGGTTATAGTCTGTGGGATGAGAATTGGTTATAGTCTGTGGGATGAGAATTGGTTATAGTATGTGGGATGAAGAATTTGTTATAGTCTGTGGGATGAGAATTGGTTTAAAGTCTGTGAGGTGAGAATTGGTTAAGAGTCTGTGGGAAGAGAATGAGAATTGGTTATAGTCTGTGGGATGTTGAGAATTGAGAATTGTTTAGTCTGTGGGGTGAGAATTGGTTATAGTCTGTGGGGATGAAGAATTGGTTATAGTCTGTGGGATGAGAATTGGTTAAAATCTGTGGTATGAGAATTGGTTAAAATCTGTGGGATGAGAATGATATTGAATGGGATTGATGAGTGTATGAAGAAAAATAAGCTGGTTTATTAGAAAAGTTTGAGAAAAATTATACTTTGCTGCTCTGCAATAAGAAATGGAAGTTGTGTTTATGTAAAAAAAAGAGTTACCTTCATCTTGAACCTTTCTGATACAGTGAGAAGTACAGCAGTAGAGGAGGGAGTCGGCCGAGCAGTGCCCAGAGTACCACTGTAGCTGATGGGACAGACAAGGACCGGCCTCGTACCAGTTCTAACAGTGCCAACAGTGTCAAAAAAACCGATCCTCAGAAATGTGGACAACTCAAGGAGACCATTATATTCGGGTATTAATTTAACCTCATTTCTGGATAAAATTTGATGTTCTTGTCATTCCAACATATATGATGAGCTGTTTTATCTGATAATTTATGATTGTACAGGGTTTTTGCCAGGCCTTTGTAAGGTCCGGTAGAAGGACCAATCCCCAATTGAAACTGTATTTACAAATGCAGTAAAATTTTCCCAATTGTGGTAAAACTTAGTTAAAACTCACAAATGATGTGAAAAGCTACGACAATAATATCAATATCTTGTAAAAATTGAAGATCGTATATTTTTCCAGAACTTTTCAAAATTAGAAAAAAATAGCAAAGTTATAGTTTTTGTATTTTCCTAGATTTGAACACAAATGATATTTTCCCAATTTTTGCTTAGGGTCCTTTTCCAAAAATAGCTGGCAAAAATCCTGTTGTAATTTATTGCAATAGTTTCTGAATAAGATATGAAATTATTCTGATGTAAAAATGGTAATATAAATATTTTATTTTATTGCATTTTTTATAGTCAAGGGGACACAACTCAAGCTGGGGGATTAAACAATTTAGCTGACCTGGAAGGGGACACGCTGACATTGTACGGGGCTAAATCTCTGGAAGGGCTCGACAGAAACTGGGGCATGCAAGCCGCGGCTGCTATCACACATATCTTCTTCAAGTTTATAGACTTTGACGATATTGTAAAGCACCTACACAAGGTGCGGACGCGATTTCCAGGGGTACAGGTAAGATACATACATATATAGTCAAACCTGCCATAACAACCACCTCTGCATAAAAACCACTTTTTTAGACCAATTTCAACACAATTTGAGATGTGACCATCTTATCAAGGTAGTTTTTATAGACAGGATTTTACATAGAGATTTACTTTATAGGGGTTTTATATAAGACTAGTGTGAAACTAAACACTAACGTACAACTCTACAACTAAAGTACAAAACTATACACTAAAGTACAAAACTAAACACTAAAGCACAAACTATACGCTAAAGTACAAAACTATTACACTAAAGTACAAACTATACACTAAAGTACAAAACTATACACTAAAGTACAAAACTATACACTAAAGTACAAAACTATACACTAAAGTACAAAACTATACACTAAAGTACAAAACTATACACTAAAGTACAAAACTATACACTAAAGTACAAAACTATACACTAAAGTACAAAACTATACACTAAAGTACAAAACTATACACTAAAGTACAAAACTATACACTAAAGTACAAAACTATACATTAAAGTACAAAACTATACACTAAAGTACAAAACTATACACTAAAGTACAAAACTATACACTAAAGTACAAAACTATACACTAAAGTACAAAACTATACACTAAAGTACAAAACTATACACTAAAGTACAAAACTATACACTAAAGTACAAAACTATACACTAAAGTACAAAACTATACACTAAAGTACAAAACTATACACTAAAGTACAAAACTATACACTAAAGTACAAAACTATACACTAAAGTACAAAACTATACACTAAAGTACAAACTAACTATACATTAACACTAAAGTACAAACTATACACTAAAGTACAAAACTATACACTAAAAGTACAAAACTATACACTAAAGTACAAAACTATACACTAAAGTACAAAACTATACACTAAAGTACAAAACTATATACACTAAAGTACAAAACTATACACTAAAGTACAAAACTATACACTAAAGTACAAAACTATCCTAATACAAAACTAAAGTACAAAACTATACACTAAAGTACAAACTATACACTAAAGTACAAAACTATACACTAAAGTACAAACTATACACTAAAGTACAAAACTATACACTAAAGTACAAAACTATACACTAAAGTACAAACTATACACTAAAGTACAAAACTATACACTAAAGTACAAAACTATACACTAAAGTACAAAACTATACACTAAAGTACAAAACTATACACTAAAGTACAAAACTATACACTAAAGTACAAAACTATACACTAAAGTACAAAATACACTAAAGTACAAAACTATACACTAAAGTACAAAACTATACACTAAAGTACAAAACTATACACTAAAGTACAAAAACTATACACTAAAGTACAAAACTATACACTAAAGTACAAAACTATACACTAAAGTACAAAACTATACACTAAAGTACAAACTATACACTAAAGTACAAAACTATACACTAAAGTACAAACTATACACTAAAGTACAAAACTATACACTAAAGTACAAAACTACAAAAAGTACTATACACTAAAGTACAAAACTATACACTAAAGTACAAAACTATACACTAAAGTACAAAACTATACACTAAAGTACAAAACTATACACTAAAGTACAAAACTATACACTAAAGTACAAAACTATACACTAAAGTACAAAACTATACACTAAAGTACAAAACTATACACTAAAGTACAAAACTATACATTAAACTAAAGTACAAAACTATATACAAAACTAAAGTACAAAACTATACACTAAAGTACAAAACTATACACTAAAGTACAAAACTATACACTAAAGTACAAAACTATACACTAAAGTACAAAACTATACACTAAAGTACAAAACTATACACTAAAGTACAAAACTATACACTAAAGTACAAAACTATACACTAAAGTACAAAACTATACACTAAAGTACAAAACTATACACTAAAGTACAAAACTATACATTAAAGTACAAAACTATACTAAAGTACAAAACTATACACTAAAGTACAAAACTATACACTAAAGTACAAAACTATACACTAAAGTACAAAACTATACACTAAAGTACAAAACTATAACACTAAAGTACAAAACTATACACTAAAGTACAAAACTATACACTAAAGTACAAAAACTATACACTAAAGTACAAAACTATACACTAAAGTACTATACACTAAAGTACAAACTATACACTAAAGTACAAAACTATACACTAAAGTACAAACTATACACTAAAGTACAAAACTATACACTAAAGTACAAAAACTATACACTAAAGTACAAAACTATACACTAAAGTACAAAACTATACACTAAAGTACAAAACTATACACTAAAGTACAAAACTATACACTAAAGTACAAAACTATACACTAAAGTACAAAACTATACACTAAAGTACAAAACTATACACTAAAGTACAAAACTATACATTAAAGTACAAAACTATACACTAAAGTACAAAACTATACACTAAAGTACAAACTATACACTAAAGTACAAAACTATACAAACTATACACTAAAGTACAAAACTATACACTAAAGTACAAAACTATACACTTAAAGTACAAAACTATACACTAAAGTACAAAACTATACACTAAAGTACAAAACTATACACTAAAGTACAAAACTATACACTAAAGTACAAAACTATACACTAAAGTACAGAACTATACACTAAAAATACAAAACTATACACTAAAGTACAAAAACTATACACTAAAGTACAAAACTATACACAAGTACAAAACTATACACTAAAGTACAAAACTATACACTAAAGTACAAACTATACACTAAAGTACAAAACTATACACTAAAGTACAAAACTATACACTAAAGTACAAAACTATACACTAAAGTACAAAACTATACACTAAAGTACAAAACTATACACTAAAGTACAAAACTATACACTAAAGTACAAAACTATACACTAAAGTACAAAACTATACACTAAAGTACAAAACTATACACTAAAGTACAAAACTATACACTAAAGTACAAAACACTAAAGTACAAAACTATACACTAAAGCACAAAACACTAAAGTACAAAACTATACACTAAAGCACAAAACACTAAAGTACAAAACTATACACTAATGTACAAACTATACACTAAAGTACAAAACTATACACTAAAGTACAAAACTATACACTAAAGTACAAAACTATACACTAAAGTACAAAACTATACACTAAAGTACAAAACTATACACTAAAGTACAAAACTATACACTAAAGTACAAAACTATACACTAAAGTACAAAACTATACACTAAAGTACAAAACTATACACTAAAGTACAAAACTATACACTAAAGTACAAAACTATACACTAAAGTACAGAACTATACACTATAGTGTTATTTTTTAATCTACATGTTAGAAAGTAAATCCCTTTTGGTGGGACTAAACAAGGAAATTGTACGAGTATGACATGTACTAGTGTGTGCAACATAATCCACTTAATGTGATTGACTGACTCAGTACACAGAATATACTGTATACCTCAGTATATAGAATATATTGTATATACCTCAATATTAACATTTCCGCTAACGCACGTCATTTAAAATATCTGTACAAAAAATGCAGTTTACACACCAGTAACCAACAAACAATAAAAATCATTCCTTAAGTTAATACCCAAGGGTCACTTATTTAGATTCAAGGTCACAACATTAAATTTTGTAGTCATCTATTGCACTGTATCAGACATAATAAGAAAAAATAGATTTAAATATTGATATCTGTTTTTATGCTTTCATAGATGATAAAGAAATGGGATTTTCTTAACTCTGAATATTAATTTCCTTCTTTTTGGCATTTATAGTAAGTGTTGTTGTAGAGACAGTGAGAGAAATTGATGCTGTACATAACGTTCTATGTACAAACATGGCACGGAAATGTCTCTGAGAGATTTTGTATGGGAGAACAGCTTATATGTTGAGTAAAATTTCTCTCCATGTTTAATCCTACCAATGCACACAGGGATTACAAGATTAGGTGACCAGCTTTAGACGCTAATCATTTCACGGTTAAACCTGAACCATTTATTGTCGTACATCAACTTCACTTTTACGCCAGTCATACAATTGGAATTTAGAATTGTGTTTTCATTTGAATTTCGAAGGAATTTTTACTGATTCTGACTTGGATTTTTTGGAATTATTTTATGAGTAAATAAATCCTAACCATCTATGGATACGTAAGTAAAATGTATTCTTATGGGTACAATTGGTTGGAATATAAAATTATGTACAATATGACCTGAAGGAAGTCAATGTGATATTCAGAATTAGTACTAGTGGTCAAGATATTAACATTTAGCACATTTTAATTCTGATAATTGGACGTTGCAGGATTCAGATAACAAAATATGTCCAGAATATTTTAACTCTGAATATACTTAGAGTTTTTGTCTCTGAGTTAAATTATTAATGTAAATTGTCCTATTCAGCAATTGCTGTATGTTCTACTTAATTAGTTACCCAGGTATTACAGCGAAGATTAAGGGGAAGGGAGGGGGGTTGGGGTTGCCCAGGAATGCTTTAAAATGAGATTATCACTTGAATATTTAGGGGTATGCATGTTTACACATTGAAACCAAATTTATATGTTATTGTATAATTACTTATGAAAATGATAAAAAAAACTTGGATGTGTAAAATACTTGAAGGTTTTGCTTGAGTTAAGTTTTGAAAATTCTATTTATTTTTTAAAGAGGCCTTAATATAATAAAAGCCTTGATTCTACATTTAGCCTTGAAATGTTTTGAAACACGACTTCTCAAGTAGCATTGAAATGCCCTTGAATATTGCTTATTATTTCATAAATCTACTGGAAAAATTGGAGGTGGAAATTTATACATGACATTTTAGATTGACAATTTATATAGAAAACTGCATATAACACTGCATTACTTACCATTCAAACCTTGATAAATTAAATACTGTACTACCACTAGGCATGGAGATAATCACAAATACCTTGTACCCTGCAATGTGAAAGTTGTTTTGGTCGTTGTTTTCTGGAAAAAAAAAAACATTTCTGGAAAACAAATGTGAAGACTATAAAAATCTGGTTTTGGTTGCCCTTTTTAGCTCGCCTATTCGAAGAAAGGGGGAGCTAATGTTGTCACCCCAGCGTCGGCGTCAACGTTGGCGTTGGCGTTCCATTTCACGTTAAAGTTTTTAAGCAAGTTTCTGTTTCGTCAATTGTTTAAGCTTAAGTCATCATAAATGTTTATGATTTTATTTTCCTAATGTGTATGGATGCTGAACGTGATAATACAACCAATTTGGGGCCCTTTAGGGCTTTTTTGAGTCTGTTAATTTGTCATCTTTCCATGTTAAAGTTTTTGAGCAAGTTTCTATTTTGTCTATTGTTTAAGCTTAAGTCATCATAAATGTTTATGATTTTATTTTCCTAATGTGTATGGATGCTGAACGTGATAATACAACCAATTTGGGGCCCTTTAGGGCTTTTTTGAGTCTGTTAATTTGTCATCTTTCCATGTTAAAGTTTTTGAGCAAGTTTCTATTTTGTCAATTGTTTAAGCATAAGTCATCATAAATGTTTATGATTTTATTTTCCTAATGTGTATGGATGCTGAACGTGATAATACAACCAATTTGGGGCCCTTTAGGGGGTTTTTGAGTCTGTTAATTTGTCATATTTCCATGTTTAAATAGTAATTACTTGAACATCAACTTCTTCTGAATAGGCGAGCTTTGCTGTTCTCCAACAGCTCTTGTTGTTTGGGTCACCGTTTTTGTTTGGGTCGTAATGACATTGTACATATACTACAGGTACATAGTTAGATATATTGACATGTAACACAGATTACCAGACACACTTTCGTATTTTATTTTTGCTAATTAAATCCAGTCTGGCCTTTCCGTCTGGTAATTAGATACTCGGCTTGACACTACTTCCTATCTTTTGTAACACTTAATACACAGTTATCTATACCAATACATACACCATGATGGTCAGAACATAGCAAGAATGAAAAAAATTGTCTCAAATTAACAATTAGATTATCAGTTAATCTCTTACTGTAAATGTAATGCCTGAAAGGAAGTTTAGGTTGTAGATTGATATTTGATATTCTAGATTCAGCTACCATTTTCATCACCAGAAAAAAAAATCAATAAACTAGTTTGGCTGTGTGGGCTACCTAAAGTCTGATAGAAAGGTATCTATAGATAATCAGTGTCGGGTGCACTAAGTGTTGATTGTAACATAGCTTACCCTGTATCTAGGATATCGTAGACTTCTAATAACCTTAATGAAACAGAAACATCTACTTTAATGTGCTGTCTCCGGGAATTATCTCCCAAAGAGTGGAACTGTGGTCATGAAAACTGACTATTAAATAGAGTCATTGACTTATATAAACTTCAGTCATTTCAAAATTGTAAAATGTACTTTTTATTCAATTTTTCAGACAGTAACATTTAGTGCTACCAATATTCGGACCCTGTCACAGATCAACGCATTGTCAAATATCCGTCGTCTTGACAACCTGACAATAGACTTGGATGGGAACCCTGTCACCAAATTTACCTTGTGGCGGATGTATGTTATATTCAGGCTGGCACATTTCGCTCTCAAAAAAATCAATGATATCGAGGTGAGTAGAAAAGTTACTTCTATTATTGAAAACTTTGATTAAGTAAAGTGTGGTTTGCCTCTGGACATTAGATAAAATATCTCGATGGACATGACAACTAGACAAACTAAGACATTACCCTGTAGTCCTTAAATCTCCTAAACATTGTGCTATATTTGGTAAAACCCTTCATTTAAGCATTGATGTCACTATTTTTTAATTTTATCGGGGTATGAAAAAAAAATTGTTTGCAAACTGTGTGAATCCGCGTAGCGGATTCTCACATAAGTTTGCAAACAATTTTTTTTTCATAACCCGATAAAATTAAAAAATAGTGACATCAATACTTATAATTAATTTTATACTCTATTTGATAAAATGAAGTATGTTTAAATGTAACATTATAGTGTTTTTTCAAGGGATTCTTTTTTCCGAATCAATACGCAACGTCAATGTCTCTATTGTGACGTCACGTTAACGTCGGGGTTTCGCGCCATTCTCGGATTTTTTTTTCATAGTGGTATGCAAAAAAAATATTGGCCAATCAGAAAGCCAGATTTGGTATGAAAACAAAGAAAAATTAATTATATAACTGTGAACAGTTTATAGTGGTGAGGCTGGTAGGGTGTTCATGGGTATATTTCACCTGAATTTAAGGTTTTTACCTTCATGGGTAAATCTGTCTAGTTTTTCCTTCATAGGTAAATCTGTCTACAGTTTTACTTTTATGGGTAAATCTGTTTAGTTTTACCTTCATGGGTAAATCTGTCCTCAGTTTTACTTTTGTGGGTAAATCTGTTTAGTTTTACCTTCATGGGTAAATCTTTCTATTCTTACCTTCATGGGTAAATCTGTTTATAGTTTACCTTCATGGGTAAATCTGTCTAGTTTTACCTTCTTGAGTTAATCTGTCTATAGTTTTCCCTTCATGGGTAAATCTGTCTAGTTTTACCTTTGTGGGTAATCTGTCTATAGTTTTACCTTCATGGGTAAATCTGTCTAGTTTTACCTTCATGGGTAAATCTGTTTAGTTTTAACTTCATGGGTAAATCAATCTCTCTAGTTTTACCTTCATGGGTAAATCTGTCTAGTTTTACCTTCATGGGTAAATTTGTCTATAGTTTTACCTTCATGGGTAAATCTGTCTATAGTTTTACCTTCATGGGTAAATCTGTCTATAGTTTACCTTCATGGGTAAATTTGTTTAGTTTTACCTTCATGGGTAAATCAATCTGTCTAGTTTTACCTTTGTGGGTAAATTTGTCTATAGTTTTACCTTCATGGGTAAATCTGTCTAGTTTTACCTTCATGGGTAAATTTGTCTATAGTTTTACCTTTGTGGGTAAATCTGTCTATAGTTTTACCTTCATGGGTAAATCTGTCTATAGTTTACCTTCATGGGTAAATCTGTCTATAGTTTTAC
The DNA here is from genome assembly GCF_041381155.1 of Argopecten irradians. NCBI lineage: Eukaryota > Metazoa > Mollusca > Bivalvia > Pectinida > Pectinidae > Argopecten > Argopecten irradians. The sequence continues at coordinate 1,396,689 of NC_091143.1, read as the reverse complement.
CTTCATGGGTAAATCTGTTTAGTTTTACCTTCATGGGTAAATCAATCTGTCTAGTTTTACCTTTGTGGGTAAATTTGTCTATAGTTTTACCTTCATGGGTAAATCTGTCTAGTTTTACCTTCATGGGTAAATTTGTCTATAGTTTTACCGTTGTGGGTAAATCTGTCTAGTTTTACCTTCATGGGTAAATTTGTCTATAGTTTACCTTCATTGGTAAATCTGTCTAATTTTAAATTATAAGCTTCATTGGTAATGGATCGATATGTTGACTTGATACGTATCAATATTTGAATAAAATTTCATGTTTATAGGTTAACCTTTCAGTACTTCTCTTTCATAAAGACAAACACAAATCTCCTTATTGTTAAATTTCACAAAATTGTTAAAGCTTTATCAATTTGACACCAGTTGTGACTTTGAATAATTGATAACTACTGATTCCCAGACATTTCTTAGCCTAGGGTTTTATTTGTGAATGTTTATATATTATTCTGTTCTATTGACAAATCAAAGGCAAGTATATATGGGAGACAACTATAAACTGTTGACAAATTTATGAGTTAAATGGATTATAAGAGGCATTTAAACCTTGTATAGAGTGTAAGATACAAAGCCCTTACCAAGCACATATCTAGATTAGTGGCATGTCCGCCATTGTTTGACCAACAGAAGCACACTACAATGACATAATCAGCATGGACTATCTCTGAAGAAACAATTTGATCACCGCTATATACCTGTTAGTCAGGCACTCTTGTATAGGGAATGGGCTGTTTTTGTTTGACACTTGGAGAATAAATCGCACCCATGTAATAATAGAACTGTTATATTGGTGTTTAAATGTACTCATGATAAATAAACGTTGTTTTTGTGTTGGTATTACTTTATGGGAGACTTTGATTCACAGACATTTTAGGTACACTTTACGTAGATGCATGTTAGGGAAGAGACAGAGCTTGATTTTCATTTGAAAATCTACAGGGTAAGTTTCTATAATATTGGTATCATATCAATCTAAATAATTATGATCTGTAATTAATTTTATGTTCTGTGGATGTTGTAGGTATCTGCCTCGGATATTGTAAACGCAGAAAAGCTGTATGGCCCGGTGTCACATATTACGACGTCACAACTCCCTCAGTCCAGGCTGCTGTCTCTGCTGGGGGAGACCAGGTATGTTGTTAAAGGAGGGGGAGGAGGGGGAGATAACTACTGGGGGAGACCAGGTATGTTGTCAATAGGAGGGGGTGGGAGGGGGAGATAACTACTAGGGGAGACCAGGTATTGTTGTCAATAGGAGGGGTTGGGGAGGGGGGATAACTACTAGGGGAGACCAGGGTTTGTTGTCATTAGACATCTCCAGTTCTGAGCGTAGACGTACTCGTACACGTAGAAGGACGTGTATTCGGGGGTCGTGTCAAAAGTTAAAACACATGTACATAACCAAATGTAACACCATGCATAATGTGCTGTGAAGTCATTTCACTAGGGATAAAATCAGCTAATATTATTAATTGGAAATGCAACATGACTTTTCATTTGACAAAGCTGTAACATATCACAGTATCTGTCAGAGTTAACATATAACGTCCTTATATATTATCATAATATATCTGCATTACCGAAAATCAAGTACTTTTCCGTTGTTGGATTTCTTAATACTTATCTTGGTACATAATTCTGATGATTTTGCAGCCACTATACAAGAAGACAACATGAATATACCGCAGTCTCCCAAAACACACACCTCGCACAACATGCACGCAACACACCGCATACATTGGAGGCCGTCCTTACATGACCATAGCTGTTAAAAGGACGTTTATTAATCAAGCAAACAAACCATGTCATGAGAAGGTTTTTTTTTAAATACCTGTACATGTAGCTGCGATGACGTAGCTCTGAACGACGGACGGAAGATTTCTGACAGATGGTCGTCGTCAGAGCTACGATTCCGTCCCATTGCCCGTAGTGTTGCAAAACATCCAGCGGTGAAAATGTTGCATTTCATGTGTGTCATGTAATTTTTTAATTAAATTCAACAATATCAAACATTTTTAACATAAAATGATGATTTATTTACCCACCTCCATGTCTAAATTATGTTTTGAAGCACTTTTGAATGGCTCACATCTCCAACACGGCTCACTTGGCCGCCATGATGCTTCTCGTTAGAAAGTCTCGCGCTCCAAATATGGCACCTAGTACCATATATGGAATGACCTACAAATTTTCACTACGAAAGAAATAAATGTTACAAAGTTTTTAACATGAACTTTAAAAATTCTTTTTTGCTTAATTCTTAATAATACTTACATTTGTTCAGTTTCACCATATTTATTCTTAGTTTGTTGGCTTTTTAAACATATTTTACCTGTTGAGTGTTTCATTTCGTCACGGTTTCCGGTGATTCAAACATGGCGGCGTATTTGAACAGAATTATACATGTGTTGTGTTTGCCTTGGATTTTACCACTAATAGTTGATGAAAGATTATAATCGAAAGGTTTGTGAATTGAATATTGATCATAGTTGTCAGAACAATACAGTTACATAAGGATAATACCCGAAAAATATATTTTTATCAGTCTCAAAGTGCCCGATGTGGATCACATCGGGGCTTGCAACACTAGCGGCAACGGGGTGGAATTCATACCCTGCCGGGAACCGGAGTGGAGGCAGGGTATGATTATTCGTTCTACTGTACATGAACCTACTGGGTCGCGACTAGTTTTCATGATTTTTCATGAAATTTTCAAAGAATTTTGTCAACAAAACAAACCGCACAAAATTTGCTGAAAATCCAGATAGATAATCTTAATTTCAAGATACTTAAGAAACAAAAATATAAAGCGTGCGCAGCCAGAACTCAC